>NW_004797404.1:1234439-1288113 GCF_000002075.1 Aplysia californica | reverse complement strand
GGGGGAGAGAGAAAGAGAGAGAGAAAGAGAGAGGGAGGGTAGAGGCAAAGATAGAGAGAAATACAGGAGGGAGAAAGATGGAGAGAGATAAAAAGAGAGAACGAGAGATATGGATAGATAGATAATTGAACACAGAGAGAGAGAGAGAATGAAAGGGAAACCATAAGAGACCGTAAGAGAAAGGGAGAGAAGAAGGAAAAGAGAATTAGTCTTAGAAAGGGAAGAGATACAGTAAGAGAAATAAAGATGAGGCCAAGATAGAGAAATGTCTAAAATAGTAAGCTAATGTTAATTTAACTTGCATAACTCGAAGGCAAATATACGAATATAAACAAGTTAAATACGTGCTTACTGAAACAGGCAATTCAAAATAAACAAAATATAATTGTTGTCTATTTCTTTTTCGAAGTACCTGTATTCTTTGTTATACTTGGCTTTGAAGATAAGCCAGTTGGCGTCTGTGTTGGCCGAAGCCACGGCAACAGAGAGGGCAAAAATTGCGAGCTTGATCATCTGGAGACAAAGAGCATAACTGGTTTACTTTTACCTTTCGGTATTATCTTTATCTAAAAAATTTAAAAACAGTAAAAGAGACATTTTCACTCAAGATTCTGTAATGAAGTATTTTTCTTAAGTTGTAAAAGACAAATAAATATCGTACTATTTCAGTTCTCTGGAATGTTTATTCTTCAAATTAAAAATTACATGAAAACAAAAACCGTATCATTTCGTCAATTAGGTGCGATATTTCAATTAACTAAAAATGATAATTCTTTACAGCAATAAAGGTGTGGCGTAAACTAACTGAATTTCCTAACACGACAGTTTCCAAAAGAACGAATAATTATTAAAGCTAAAATTGCCAAGTTAAGGGCAGATATTTTAGTGTGAATGGGTTTAGCATTTGAAAAATTGTTTGGTGCTATGATTTTTTTTTTTTTTTATATTTTGTTTTGATGGGCTCCCTAAATCTTCCCATTAATGAAGTTTTAGTGTGGGTAAAGAGAATGCAACAAACTCTCCGACGATTTCTAATTTATTAACTAATTTGGTGAGCAGCGCTGGCGAATACGGACGTTAGTGAAAGCCTCGCTTAATCTATGAAAATAAAGTTCCTTTGAGAGATAACTAATTGTACTGACGTTGACTCTGCAAGGTGGAAAAAGACATGATTGCAAGAACACTCAAAGCTAAATGACATGAAAATAGACCAAAAATTATAGCTATATGGTACAATCTGTCTACTTTTACTTAGATCGTCAAAAACAGAGACAGGAGATACAAAGACTTACCCTGTTACCTTGTCTTGTGTTGTCTTTTGTAAAAGTAAAATCATCAATGCAAAACGCACATTTTAAGCTTGTTAGGAGGCCTCAGTAGTCACGATTTTCGTCGATAAGAAATCTTACTGTTTTTATTTTGACACTATCACCACTTAAGTAGGCTACTCATGAGGTTTTCTTTCCCGACCGTCCCGTATTTTGTCTGGACCTTTCACCACGGTCATTACCACCACCATAATCACCATCCCTACTCATTTCTTCCTATGTAAATAGAAATCTTTAACCTTTTCGCTCTACTTTTTTCTTCTACAATCCAGCTACGTAAGCCTGCACCTATTTACCCATTACTTAACTAATTGACCCGAGAGAATAGACTAACGCTAAAAAGGTCACCTTAGTAGAAACTTTTTGCTGACAATATGAGTTCTTCCTGTAGGGAGTGGGATAGCGGGTGGCCCCTCACCCCCCCCCCCCCCCCCCCAATCCCTCTACCCCCTCCCCAGCTTTCAAGACTTACTGAGGTACATGATGATAGGGCTAACATAAACACCAAGAAACGTTTGTCTACCAGTGCGTCAAAACATGTTTTTTAAAGCATGCATTCATATAACCATTATTTCACGTCATCCCCATTATCATCATTATCTTCAAAGTCATCTTTGCTCTCAGCTCCTAGACATGAATCTATAACTTTCAATCTATATTCTATACAGTTCTGTTAGGACCATAGATGTCAGCACACGTCCAACTGTGCAGTCATAACATGTTACAATGAATACGGATACATGCGCATCTTTTCATACTTATCAGATAGCGTAAATCTGATAGGAATGAGCGTGGGTCATGTTAACGAAAATCATCAACATTGATGTGTCAAAAATTTATTTAAAGAGTTTCTTATAGAGTTGCCTAAAACGTAACATAAGCTTATATATATATATATATATATATATATATATATATATATATATATATATATATATATATATATATATGTGTGTGTGTGTGTGTGTGTCTGTGTGTCTGTGTGTCTGTGTGTGTGTGTGTGTGTGAGGCAGCGTGATGGAATCAGGCTCTCGTCAAAATAACCAAAGGGAAGAAACTTGCATTTTTCCCCATGTTTGTTAATTTTTATCAAATTACTGTTTTTTTGGCTCAACACCTTTCATGCCCATTAAAGAACTGATTTCTGTGTGGATTTTTCAAAAAGAAAAAAAAACCCGTTCATTTAAGGCACACGAAAAATGTAGGTTTTCAATTACCACAGATTCTTAAGCTAAGGAAATAACTAATCTTCGGCTGCCATTTTCTCACTAATTTACCTCTAAAAACAGGTGACTCTCACCTCCTTCATTTGCGAATATCTCGACTTGTATTCAAGAAAAATATTTTTTTTTCTCTCCAAATAAAGACGTGGGAACAAGCTTTAAGATGATACCAATAACTCTACAAGCCCAAAATTGACGAGAGCCTGATTCCACCACGCTGCCTCACAAATTTAGAAATAATTTGTTTTCCTTTTTTAAACTAAAGAAAGTGTTTTACGGCGCTTGCAACTGCATAAGGCCTTATGGGCACGAGGGAAACGTTAAACAATTTCAGTCGGTAGAAAATATTGAATTCTGTTTGGGTGGCGGCCGAAGTATACTCTTAAAAATTTTAGACCACCAAGGGACCTTTAACGTGCTCAACTAGCACACGGGACCTCCGAGGTGTTTTGCCCTTGTTCGAAAAGGCTAGGCGTTGATCTTTCGTACCAGAAGATCAGGGGTGTGGCTGAAAGACAGCAGTAAGAAGGAGCCAAGGAGTAGTAGTAGTAGAAAGGCAAATGAGGTGAGTGGTGGGAACAGAAAGTGAAGACAAGCAGATGACAGAAAATTGCTAAAGAGCAAGAAAGGAGGTGAAAGGAGACAATTTTAGAAAAGGAAATGGTTTCCGTCGCTAACCTGATTCGAGCCCGTGACCTCTGAATGAGAGGCAAACACTTTAACCCCTGGGCCTCAAGAGCCCACCCCCACCCCATGTATATATATATATATATATATATATTTGTGTGTGTGTGTGTGTGTGTGTGTGTGTGTGTGTGTGTGTGTGTATGTGTGTGTGGCTCTTTTCGTCTATGCAGACGGTCAATTTAGCTTAAGATGGTCTCAAGGTTGTCTTCATGCAGCTTCTTTCATGGCAAATTTTTCCTATGTTTGAAGCGCAGATTCTGTGGCAGTGCTTGCATGTCTGTGTTGTAGATCGAAGCTCTGTATTTCCGCTGTTTTCCTTTCGTCGTTGGCGCTTTTCAGCCTGGCTGTTTCTAATGCTACTCTCTAGCATTACAGTTCTTTCCTTTATCCTTTTGCTCCCTGTTTTCCTGTCCTCAGCAATTTCTTCTCAAATGCTAACAAGATTAGATAAGCTGTTTCTGCAGGTGTCTTTGTACCTCTATTTTGGTCTTCCTCTTGGTCTCTTTCCCTGGACAAGTTCTCCATAGCGAAGTTGCTTCGGAATCTGGTTGTCGTTCATTCTCTTGATATGGCCCAGCCATCTCAATCTTTTTAAACACAGGATAGTTGTCATGCTCTGGAGGTTTGCCCGTGCCAACACTTCTACATGACGTGTAACCTTGGCAAGCCATGAAATGCCTAAGATCTTGCGGTAGCATCTGAGGTGGAAAATGTCGAGGCGCCTTTCTTGTCTTCTGTACACAGTCCATGTTTCAAATCCATAAATGAGTGTGCTGAGGACACATGCTTCGGAAATCTTGATCTTTGTTTTGATGGGGATTTTTGATTGTTTTCCCATACTCGTTTTATCAGCTTTCCAAAAGTTGTTGTTGCTTTCCCTATCCTGATGTTGATCTCATAATTAAGGGATGCAGTAGAGCTGATGGTAGCCCCCAGGTAAGAGAACGTGTCCACTGTCTCAAGTTCCTTGTCGTTCAGCCATGTATGGCTCTGCTCTGCATGCACCTTCTTGGGTAAGAATGACTGTTTTCTTAAAAGTGATGACCAAGCTAAAGACCTTGATTTCTGTTGATAGACGGTCCATCATTGTTTGTAGGGTTGATTCACTGTGAGCAACAAGAGCAGCATCATCGGCGAAGAGAAGGTCGCGTACTGTTGTTTGGTTGATCTTAGTCTTGGCCTTGCGTCGAGCAAGATCGAAGAGCGACCCATCAGTTCTCCAGTGGAGGAAGACATCCCCTGGTGACTCTTTGAATGCATGTAGCAGTAAGACAGCCAAATAAGTGCTAAAAAGGGTAGGTGCTAAGATACAACCTTGCTTTACTCCCCTATTCATGTTGAAACTATTTGATGTCGAACCATACAACTGAATGGTGGCTTTCATATCTTCGTGTATGAGATGATGAGCTGTATTGGGGGACAGACAATTTTTCCAAGCACTATGTAGAGTCCTGATCTACTGAATGTATCAAAAGTATTTTTAAGATCGACGGACGCAGTATCTAATCGCAGTTGTTGCTCCCTGTTATTTTCTTGGAGCTGACAAATAGAAAAGATCAAGTCCATTTTTTGAGCATTTTGATCTGAAACCACATTGGCTCTCTGGTAGGAATCTTTCTGTGAGCTTCTGAAGTCGCATCAGGATGATCCTAGCGAAAGCTTTTCCAGTGATGCTTAGCAGTGAGATACTTCTATAGTTGTTACAATAAATTCGAATGGATCACACACCCCTTCTCTTCAGGATCTCTTGACTGTACCGCAAGTCGTATATATATATAATGTATATGTTATATCTAATATACTGAACACCATTACAAACGCCAATACTTCGCATAGTCTAAACATGTTGGTATCAAATATAGATAGATTAAAAGAAGTGATTTTTGAACTGTATACATTTTCCTTCAATTGTGAACCATTTTGATCACACATTTAAACTGATTTCGACACATCGATACCCCGTTTAGACACATTTGCAGATAAACACAAATTAAAACTCAACAAAGATGTCTCACCCTTGGTAAATTGTATGGCCACCATTAACATGTATGTTTTATACATTGATTTTATAACATTTTCAAAGTTTTATTAAGAAAGTATCTCCCACTTTCGCTGCAGCGCAATCTCCTAATAGCTGCAGATTCGCAAAACGGCACACACTTTGCGGTTCAGCTCATCCCAACGTGTGCTGTTTTAGATATGTCCGGTACGAATACTGGTCAGTCCATGACCTTCATGGTATGAGCTTCCAGAAGCAGTGTTATTTGTTATTTGTTACATGGGTAGTGTGAGGGTGGGAGTGTCGTGTTGGATGACAGAGATTCTGACCCCCCCCCCCCTTGCTGTTTCGTACAGTGAAGACGGCGCTGTTATCGCAGCTTCGTTATTACTTTACTTGTTCATCCTCTGTTGCCGTTAAGCGTCGAGGGGGAGATGCAGTTTTCTATGGTAGGCCAGCTCGCAGCTTTTTTTCTTTCCCTCTTTCTCATTGTCAGGTGTTCTGCTCCAGATCAGGAGGTAGCCTTTATCAGTCAGTTTGTTGTGGTTGCCTCTCTTCTTTATATCTGACAAGCCCATGATTGCTATGTCCTTTCTTTCCATAAAATTCACTATTTGTCTCCAGGTCTGCTGATATTTCATGTACCTATGTTAATCGTTGTTCTAGATTGCTGTCCGTTTAATGTTCCTAGTCTTTTTCCGTTTGAATCAGTCCGTGTATTCTCCTTTGTTCTTTTAGTAGCATGATTTATTCGTCGTCGGCTTGCTAGGCCAGTCACGGTTTCACCAGAGCCCCTTTAGCCAGCCAGGTTTCGGGGTGACCCAGGTCGGCCTTCACGGCTAGCGAAACTCCTCAGTGACCTAAAGTTACACCGTAACTTTGTCCTGTTTCCACCTCCCCCGACGGGGTCGAAGGGTTGGATATTTGGAGGCTAGATTTTCGATAATTGATATCCTAAATAAGGCGTTCTTGATCAAAGTCCTGAACTTACTACCCGGTGCTTCACACTGATGAAAGAAACATTTTCACGCACTCCTTGCATACGTTGAGCTGTTTCTTTTCAGCAACCTAAACTATTTCGAAGACGTGACAGCAAAATCTGACTCTTGAACATTGCTGGTCATCGAAGCTGTTATATTTCCTGTTCATCTTGGACTTTTCAATTTCAAGAGTGCTAAAATCTTTGTATAAGTCGAGAACAATACGAACACTGCATGTTAGCCGTACTGCAGCTTCTCATGCAGATTTTCCGCCTTGAACACGACGGAAGTGAAAGTTGCAAATCAGATTCATTGAGTTGAGGAGTCTTGTAATGAAATAAATTTTAAAAAAATTAAATTAAAAAGCTAGGATTTTTGTTTGGAAAGAGCTACGGGTGAACTTCAAGGTAACTATTCTTTTTTAAAGTTTGTAATATAGCAACCAATGAATTCATTTTTATTACAGCATAGTTTATTGTGCTTAGATTTTTTTTTTAAACCTCACGGAAATCGTGCATGGGTGTGCGAACCAAAAATGTTCACTTGTGTGTTCAGAAATCGTGACCATCAGAGCGCATTTGGCTTTTTTGAAAAAAATAATTTTTAAGTTGCGTTTTAATGGTGTTTACTGCGTGCTTGTCTGTGCTGGTGCTTCTCTCTCTCTCTCTCTCTCTCTCTCTCTCTCTCTCTCTCTCTCTCTCTCTCTCTCTCTCTCTCTGTGTGTGTGTGTGTGTGTGTGTGTGTGTGTGTGTGTGTGTGTGTGTGTGTGTGTGTTATAAAACGTTCGTTTAACAAAGAAAGACAGACATACAGACAAACACACAAAATTGAGTGACGGGCCGACTGAGGAGGTGAAGAGAGAGAGAGAGAGATAGAGAGAGAGAGAGAAGAGAGAGAGAGAGAGAGAGAGAGAGAGAGAGAGAGGAGAGAGAGAGAGAGAGAGAGAGAGAGAGAGAGAGAGAGAGAGAGACGGAGACTTAAAGAAAGGGACTTATTGAAACAAACAAATAGAAAGAGAGAGAAAAATAGAAAGAGAGACTGTTTTTTTGGGTTTTTTGGTAAGTGTTTTACGGCGCTCGCAACTGTATAAGGTCATATGAGCGCGCGGGACACACTAAACTTTTTCAGTTGGTAAGAAATTTAGAATTTTGCCCGGGTGGCGGCCGAAGCCTACTCTTATCGATTTTAGACCACCAAGGAATCTTTAACGTGCACAACTTGCACACGGGACCTCCGAGATTTTTCGCCCTTGTCCGAGAAGGCTAGGTGTAGATATTTTCTACCAGAAGATCAGGGGTGTGGCTGAAAGACAGCTGTAAGAAGAAGCCAATGAGTAGCAGTAGAAAGCCTGCAGAAAGAATTAGGAGCCCAGAGGAGAGACCAAAGCAGACGACAGAACATTGCTAGAGAGTAGAAAAGGAGGTGAAAGGAGACAAATTTAGAGAAGAAAATTTTTCGGTCGCTACCCGGATTCGAACCTGGGACCTTTTGAATGAGAGCCCAACACCTTAACCTCTAGGCCACGAGAGCCCCCCAGAGAGACTGTGAAAGGGAGAGAAAGAGAGAGAGAGGAAGAGATACAGAGGGAGAGAGAGAGAGGGGGGGGGAGAAAGAGGGGGAAACGTAAAGGGCGGCTAAGATAGTGATGGTGCTTGTAATTTGAGGTGCAAGAGTCAGGTTAAATGAAGGGAACGGTCAGAAAAGCAGAATGTTATTAAAGCGAACATCCGAAAAGAAAAAAATATTTAACTTATTTACATTGACAATTTCATTTTTTTTTAACCCAGAGACGCGACAATGAAATGTAAATCTTTGTGTCTCCTCCCTTTTTTGCTAACCGATCAGTTTGTTTCGGTAAGTGTTTTAAGGTCATATGAGCGCGCAGAATACATCAAACATTTTCAGTTGGTAAGAAATTTTGAATTTTGCCCGAGTGGCGGCCGAAGCCTATTCTTATCATTTTAGACCACCAAGGGATTTTTTACCTGCGCAACTTGCACATGGGACCTAGGACATTTTTCACCCTTATCCGAGAAGGCTAGGTGTAGATCTTTCCTACCAAAAGGTTAGCGGTGTGGCTGAAAGACAGCAGCAGTAAGGAGCCAAGGAGTAGCAATAGAAAGTCTTCAGAAAGGGTCAGAAGTCCAGAGGAGGGGGCAAATGAGGTGAGGGGGCGGGAGCAGAAAGTGGAGACGAAAGCAGACGACAGAATATTGCAAGAGAGCATGAAAGGAGATGAAAGAAGACAATTTAAGAGAAGAAAATGTTTCCGTCGTTACCCAAATTCGAACCCGGGACCTTTGAATGAGAGGCAAATATTTTAACCTCTAGGCCACGACGTCCATCTAACTGGTTCTGTTTTTGTTTTAGTAGAGGTTTTACGGCGCTCGCAACTGTATAAGGTCATTTGAGCGCCTAGGGGTGGATGTCAACAGAGAAGTCCTTACAGGGAATCAGACTTACTCTGCTCACCTCTCTAGCTTCAACAGCACGAAATCTGCTTCGACTATCAAGGCACCCCAGAAATAGCGGGTCACAAGAGTGTGATTAACATACAAAACAAGTAAATGGAAAATGACGATAGTAAGGATTAGGATAGAAAAAGCAGCAGTTCCTTGTTGCAGTTCAGACACAGTTATGAGCATGACATTGATGAATCTGCCCATTTACAATTTCAATTCTACTGCCCCCCCCCCCACCCCTTTTTAGGAATGTTCTAAAGACACTTCAGTCAGAAGCACCGCCCCGGGGTTTCCCCTAACTGGTCTAAGTACATTTTAAAGCACATAGATTGTAAAGTGCGGCAATAATTTTTATTCCGCTTGCATCTAATTTAGCTTTGAGTCTTCACAAAAATACACGATTTTTTCTTACTCTGCGGAAACAACGCCTCTAAATTCAGCTATTTCAAAAAGGAACCAGATTCTTATACCTGTTTGAGGCTCACTCTATCCGGTTTGAAAAGAAATGCTTTTAGTGATGTCTCTTTTTTCAGCACTGCCCGCTTCAAGCTCACAGTTGCCAGTAGCTTCGACTCACACAGATGCCAACTGGCTCATCTCCAAAGGAATGTATAACGAGAACTATAAGTACTTAGTGGCATCGGTAGCCTAGTGGTTAGGCTCTCGGACTCGCAACCGTAAGGTCGTGGGTTCGAATCCTGTCAGGGACCCGACGTTGTGTCCTTGGGAAAGGCACTTTACACAAATTTCCCTCACTTCACCCAGGTGGGAATGGGTACCCGGCTATAGACAGCGAAAGATCTTGTCAGTTTGTTAGTGTTTGAGCGCTTAATCGGCTGCTTGCACTGTATGCTTCCCGGGAAGCTGAGAATGTTTCGGAGTGTTCTATGGTCTGCTGGGGTAATAATATAGTGTAAAGCGCATAGAGCCTGCTGTTGAGCGGGGATATTCGCTATAAAAATGCTATCTATTATTATTATTATTATTATGTATTATTACTTCGTAAAAGAATATTTTTTTTGCTTTATTTCTTAACCGCCTGTTCTAATAACCACATATTTAACTTATTTAATTACTTATATTTGCATGTGAATTAATAATAACTTAGATCTACCATTTCAGGCTTTTTCTCTATCATGGTGTCATCTTCTTTTCTCTCATCTCATCTCTTTCCCTTCAGAGACTCTTTCTCTCATTCTCCTTCTTTCTCTGTCTCTCACGGTTTCTCTCTCATTTCCTGTCTAATCTATCTATCCAACTCAGACTTTCTCTCTCTCTCTCTCTCTCTCTCTCTCTCTCTCTCTCTCTCTCTCTCTCTCTCTCTTTCTCTCTCCCCCTCACTAACTCATGTGTTTATTTGCTCGCCAATTCACTAACTCCAAAACTCCTTCTGTCTCTCAATCTCTCCACAGTGGAGAAGATGACGTCATCCGTCGCTTCGTGTGGCTTGGCAGTCCAACCTGAAAAATATTGAGGAACCCAATGATCTGTATGTATGCACAAGGAATCAAGAGCTACTGCCTGGGAGAGAACACAAAATATTATGCTGATATGGTTAGTCTTCAGGATCATGAACTTGTTCATCACTAGTCTGCTCTTGGTAGTAATGTAGTAATTAACGGAAACACCCACACCTCCCCCAAGCACGCACATACCGCTCTTTTTTTGTTTCTCCAAAATGTGATCCTTTGAGGTTAAAATGGGAACGGCTGTACGAAACGAGACTCCTAGAAGTAGGACGCTATATTGTCACCATTTCCATTTTTACGAGTTTCGCCACAGCCAAGATAACAGAAAATATTATAATCAAGATAGGAAAGGTCAGAGTTCACAATCTCCAAGGGTTCCCAGTTTTCTCGTCTCGACTCTAAGAAGCAAGGCGTTGCATTGTCATCTTTACAGGGTCACTGCGTCCAAGCTAATGCAAAGTATGAACAACACAGGAACGGTTGGGGTTCATAGTCTCTGGGGACTCAATGTTCTCTCTTGTCTTGACTTGATAAATAGAACTTAAGTCTCAACCATGCACTCTAACATCATATTATATAGTGAATTCTGTTCTACTGCCATCACATCTCGTACAGCGTTCAGATGAGCAAAATATTTCTTTCGCACTGACTAGACTATTGCAATTTTCTCGTGCAAATTTAAGTTTGGAAGTGATTAATTGAACGCAACGGTTTCAAAATAGAGCTGCGTGATTGATATTTTTAAAAAAAATGAAAACATCATGCCTTTATTGGCAAAGCAACACTGGGATCAACGGGAAACACAATTCCCTCTCAAAAGAAAAGTGCAAAAACATCAGACAAAGATCGTACACATGTTCAAAGACATTATTTCAACACTATCCTCTGCCAGTAAATGTGATAATGAGTGTGGGTCTGAGAGTTATGTCTATAGGTATTTGGATGTGCCTTTGTGCTTGGATGTATAGTGTTGTGTATTAGTGTGTGCATGTGTGTGTGTGTATGTGTGTGTGTATGTGTGCGTGTGTGTTTGTATGTGTGTGTGTGTGGCTGTGTGTGTGCGCGTGTGTGTACGTGTGTGTGTTCTTATGTAGTCTTAAAATGTGCTTTTTCTACCTTTTGATTTGTCAGATTAATTCTGCCTTCTGCTGCGCCAAGTGCCTTCTGTGGATTATGCCATTTATTGATAAAAATTCTCGTTATTATTATTGTCGTCATTATTACCATTATTACTATTATTTCTATTATAATTGTAAAATTAGTATCAATATTAGTATTAGTATTATTAACAATATTAATAATATTTTTATTATTAGTATTATTATCATTATCATTATTATTATTCATTTATTTTTAAAAAAATTATTATTATCATTTTTTATTACGTTCATAATCATTATTATTTTTATTAGCAGCAGCAGCAGTAGTAGTAGTAGTAGTAGTAGTAGTAGTAGTAGTAGTAGTAGTAGTAGTAGTAGTAGTAGTAGTAGTAGTAGTAGTAGTAATTGTTGTTGTTGTTGTTGTTATTGTAGTAGTTGTAGTAGTAGTTGTAGTAGTAGTAGTAGTAGTAGTAGTAGTAGTAGTAGTAGTAGTAGTAGTAGTAGTAGTAGTAGTAGTAGTAGTAGTAGTAGTAGTAGTAGTAGTAGTAGTAGTAGTTCTATTATTATTATATTTATGAGGATACGGATGATGATGATGATGATGATGATGATGATGATGATGATGATGATGATGATGATGATGATGATGATGATGATGATGATGATGATGATTAATTTTAATAATCTTATCATCATCAATATTATTATCATTATTATTAATACTTTTATCCTTATTATTATCACCGATATAATTATTGTTTTCTTCTTATTATTATCATTATAATAACTTTAAAAATTAATATTATTATTATTATTTTTATTGTTATTTTTATCATTATTATTTTATTGTTATTGATACTATTATTATTATTATTATTATTATTATTATTATTATTATTATTATTATTATTATTATTATTATTATTATGATGATGATGATGACTATTAATCATTTTTATTATTATGATGTACATAAAAGTTTGAAGAAATTGAATACTGTCAAGAAGCAAATCCAGGATAGAGAAATTTGGAATGGTTGTACACGGCTTATACCCTGTCCCGGTGTTAGTCAATGATTACGATGATTGTAATGCGCATAGATGGTATCTGACAATATTGAGTGGCGTGAGGACCCATCTTTAGTGTAACAAGTCGGTCATCTTCGCACCAAATCCCACCTGATATCGAACAAACAATATTCAAGCAAGATAACGCCAGAGTTGTCAATATGAAGAAAATCAATTTTGGGGGTTGATAAATATCGGGGTGGGTTTTTTTTTCAAATTACAAACAAAATTGTGTAAATGCAACACCTTTAAAAAATTCAACCATAAAAATATGCATTTAATTTTATTCATTAAAGAACAAATTGTGGCGACTAACCTTAAGACCAAATTGTTAAGGTTTGTTGTTGTTATGTGTAGTACTTCGCACTTGAGTTCACGAGTAACAGTTCAGTGAAAGTGTCCAAGCTGTTCGGGTGGAATGTACGAAATGACATTGGTGACCCCCGACCTGATTTAAGGTAACCTTGTCTAGAGAATCTAGATATAATTTAGCATAACCTAGAATCTAGTAACGGTGATACGTTTCTCACATTCATGGCAATCGCAACTGTAGCAATCAAACTTCCTACGTTCTGGATTTCTTGTCCTTCCGCGTGGTTCGCACAAACAGAGGCCCAATTTGTTTTGCGTGGGATCACAACTGACGAGACAAAATACTACTACGTGGTTGTGATCTCAGGGGACATGACTCTTATCTTTACTGTGGGGACAAGATAATTAAGGGAGTGGCACGCCCTTGGATGACGTCAAGGGTTCCGCGGGAAATAGGCGGAGATCGTCTGAGAGACTCACTGAGCTATTCAGTCGGACTCAGGACCATGACGAGGCAACACTTGTCTTGGACGGGGGCCCCCTGACAGACCCGACTCATCGGACCGCCAGGTAATTGTACATGGTGTCAGAAGTGGCTACTGAACAGCCAACTACTTCAAGAAAACACCCAAATTCAATGAAGTGCTAGAGTTTATCTATCCAGATCAGTGCTCTGTGAGAGTAGAGGTCTAGACTAGTTAGGTTTAGGCAGTTAACTGTTTGAAAACGGGAAGGATTTTAGATCTAGATCTAGATTCTGGAGCTATAAACTAGAGATCTGGATAGAAGTAGATTATCTAGATGTGGTAATAGGCCTGGATTAACTAGAATCTAGATGTTTTGAACTATGAACAGTGTTGAGTTGGAACTGTGACTTGTTTATTTGTTTGGGTCTGGAGATTCTAGATTTCTAGACTTAGAGTCTTTTATTTGAGTGGATCTATTCTGGATTTCTAGTTCCACATCAGGTGAACAGAAATGGCAAAACATAACAGGGAAAATCAGCAGAAGCAATGCACAGCCAACGCACCCCTTCCATCAAAATTAAACGTAACAGATGGCACAAACTTAGCACAAGGGTGGGAAAAGAAGAGTGTGAGCTTCACGTCAGATCTATCCTGGAAGGATTCCCAACAAGTGACAAGAAATCGCAAGAAATTAGAGAGCAGCAAGATGCAGACGAAATCTGTAAGAAATTAAAAGAATACTGTCAGTCCTCATGGCCAGCGACAACCAAAGTCGATCCAGTTATGAAGCCATACTGGACGTAGAGAGACGAGCTGACTGTGGAACAAGGTTTGCTACTATACCAGTGCCGAATTGTTATTCCCACAATATTAAGACAGGATATTTTGAAACGTCTTCACGAAGGACACCAGGGGATAGCCAAGTGCAGAGCGCTGGCTCGAAGCAGTGTATGGTGGCCTGCACTGTCACAGCAAATCGAAACCTTGGTTACAAACTGTCCAGACTGAAAAAGAAAGAAGGGTCAGCCCAGAACCATTGAAGCCGACGGTCACTCCAGACTACCCTTGGCAAAGGGTGGGTATGGATCTTTTTGTGTGGAAAGGTCACACATATCTCCTAATAGTAGACTATTACTCGAGGTGGATTGAGATAGCTCATCTAAGAGAGCCTGCTGCTTCAAATGTCGTAGAACAATGCAAGTCAATTTTTGCTAAATATGGAGTTCCTGAAATTGTCGTCTCAGACAATGGATTCCAGTTCGTTGCACACGAGTTTCAAAAGATCTTACAGTACTATGGTTTAACGGACCTGAGAAGCAGCCCTCTACATCCTCAGAGTAATGGAGAAGCTGAAAGACCGTCAAAACTTTCAAAATGTTACTGAGTAAGTCTGATGATCCTTACTTGGCTCTCATGAACTACCGCTCCACTCCTTTACAGCAAGGACAGAGCCCAGCAGAACTTCTAATGGATAGGAAAATTAGGACAAGAGTGCCCATTTTCCCAGAAAAATTGGTCCCAAAGGGGGGAGAAAGGCAGGTGTTCAGGAAGATTGATGCAGCTTTCGGACAGAGGCAACAACAGGATTACGATCGAAGACATTGCGCCAAGCCCATGTCAGACTTGTCAAAAGGACAGCCAGTTTGGGTTAAAACCCCAAGGGATGCCAAGGCTACGGTTGTAGACAGATCTAGAGACAGATCATACCTCTTGAAAACGGACAACGGTTTGAAGGTTCGTAATCGTCACCAAATCCGGCTGAGGACGGAAGGCGACGACAGTAACCATCTCGTTATCCCCAGAGAGTCTTCTATGTTGCCTCATCATCAGCCAGAATTACCAGCAGAGTTACTAGAGTCAGACACAACCCTTCATGATACTTCCACTACTTCTGACTACATAATGAAGTCGGGACGCCCTGTCAGGCCTCTGCAGAGACTCAACTTGTAGGCGAAGTTTCTGCTGTGTACAGTGTATATAAGGTTTCACAGTTATACTTTCAGTTTCTGGTTGATGCGTTTAGCATTTTGTAATTGTTCTTGAAATTGCTTGTTAGGGGGACGTGATGTCAGGGGACATGACTCTTATCTTTACTGTGGGGACAAGATAATTAAGGGAGTAGCACGCCCTTGGATGACGTCAAGGGTTCCGCGGGAAATAGGCGGAGATCGCCTGAGAGACTCACTGAGATATTCAGTTGGACTCAGAACCACGACGAGGCAACATTTGTCTTGGACGGGGGCCCCCTGACAGACCCGACTCATCGGACCGCCATTAACTTTACACGTCGTAGCGGCACTTGATGCAGCTACAGCAGCAAGATCCTATCCATAATTTCCTCACCTCCTTCTAGTCAAAAGTACGACACACTTAAGTCTTTCCTTATAGAGGCCTATAGTTTATCAAAAGAAGAAAAAGCAGCAGCCTTATTGAGCGTAAAAGAACTGGGTGAGAGTAAGATACTGAGGCCGTTCATCACCGACAACTCAAGTCACGTGCTGGACGTCAGTTGCGTCCACCCACACGCTACCAATGATCCCATGAGACGCCTGTGCTGGGGGGAGGTGTGTGGCGACTAACCTTAAGACCAAATTGTTAAGGTTTGTTGTTGTCATGTATAGTACGTAGCACTTGATTTCATGAGTAACAGTTCAGTGAAAGTGTCCAAGCTGTTCGGGTGGAATGTACGAAAGTTATGTCTGGTCCTGCAGTGACGTATGTGTGTGTGTTTCTCTTCATTCTACAAAATCTATATTATTATAAAACTGATATTGTAAAACAAACCCAGGGAAGCTAGTGTTTATTTAGATTATGTGCTCCATGTGTCAAACATTTCTCTCCAGAAAAGCTCAAATGCGCTGCTGGAAATGTTGAATAACCGTGCCGCATGTTTCTGGGTCGATTCTTGGGACCTTCTGTTAACCACTGAGTTTCAAGTGTTCTACTATCTGTTGGTTGTTTGGTTTGAGTAGACTTTGTCTTTAAAAAAACGCCTTAAAGAAGAACATTGCACCTTGAATGAGTCATCTGTTTAATTTGACCCGCTATCTATGACACTTTTACCTATATTATTACTTCCTTTTTGGAATAAAAATTAAATAAATACGCATGAGCAAAAATACTACAAACAAGCGATTTTTTTCAAGGGAAATAACAACCAATTATTTGTTTGACTACATTTAATTAAGGGGTTATATCTCTTCAAGATCAAAACTCAAAACATCCTGTTCTTAAGTTGGTTCACATGAAATTGAAAAATGTGTCTTTTTTCCACAACCGAAGTAACCATTAGCCTGTCTGCCAGTCAATAAATTGTCGTCCTGGCCCTTTATTGTTGTCCCTGGAAAAGGATTTGCGTAAAGGTCATACTGATCAATCTGTCAACGTGGTCGATTTATTTCGCTGTTTTTATCTGCCCCCTTTTTTCGCAAAAAAAAAAAAGATTTCTGCTACACATGAGTAAATTTTAATGTTGAAGACAGAATATAATATGGGTATGAGAATGACATAGAGGTGCATGCTTGCAGCAACAATACAAACAACAGAATCAGATGTAATTTTTTTTTTATTTGCAATTATTAATTGTATTATAGCTTACGGGCCTTCTTTTACGCTCTACATTTAGATTCGAGGGAATCGGTTTATTCTTTGAATGTATGATCCGGTCTTGAGTATGACGTTTGCTTAACCATTGGTCTCGAACTTTTTAGTTTGCTTTGCTTTTCTTTTGTTTTTTGTCGTTTTTGTCAGCCTATCCAGATCTTTACGTGTCTGTCAGCAAGTCTACCCATGAGCCTCTATGCGTGTTTGTTGGTCTTTATCTATTTCTGTCTCTTTCTCATTCTGGTTTTTGATACAACTGGAAAAATAGTTGCAGTAATGCTTCCTTTGAATAAACATTTGTGCCTAGTAACTCGGGTCAAAACTGCACCAGAGTCGTCCAAATTTTTAGTAAAAATATACCCCCTATATCGAAAAGTTAAACAAACATAACCACAATTGTTTTAATAAAACATAGTCGTAATTATAAACAACTTACTAGCAAAACAGGAAAACAATGTAAAAAGCATTGTGTACATGTTTCCTTTAAATAAATTCACACAATTAAAAAGAGTCAGTCGGAAGTTATTACTTTGATTTGGTTTCGCAGATCCAAGATTCAAACTTATGTTTATGTTTAGTCAGGAATTTATGCCCACGTATTGTTACTATTTAGGGAGCAGGGTGGGGAGTCTGAATATTGATTTTATTTTCAGGAAGTTGGCGGGACCGTCCACTTTAAAAAAAAGATGATAACGCTATGCAACCTGATTTTAGCAGTTTGAGGATGAAAGGAACAACTTACTTAATATGTCACGGGTCTGCACAACCCGATGTTTGGGTCAAAAAATAGATTTTTAACTTTCTCCATTTTTTGGTACCTGAATATCTTAAGAATCGATAACGCTTGATGTTTCATTATAAAAAGTCAATAATTTTCATTTATAAGCTTTTTCCAGAAAGCACCCTTGTCAAAAGTTGGCGCGTTTTATTCAGATAAGCCCATATTTTGACCGTGACAACTACCGTGTGTCCCCGTATGAACCTATCATGTTTAGTATTGTTGTTCTCCCAAGCTTCTCTTCTTTCAAATCCCTAAACGATCAAGACGATCAGGATATGTGTATTTTTGGCAGTTTAGCAACCATGTGCAGAAATGAGGACTCCTCTTCTCTCAAATTTTGGGTCGCATTTGACGAAACGAATCCCCGCTGCTAAAAATAATAATATGACGTCAATACTCCGTTGATGAATGCCGCGCCACATGTAACCTTTAACAGTATTTTATGATCACCGCTGTTTCTTTTTTCAATTCGACAACCGTTTGACTCTTTTTATCCATCACTCCTTTCTCTGACAGAACCATGTGATTCGGTTTTGTATTTGACAAGATTTATTCTGTTTCTGGCCCCACTTGATTTTTGTCAAGGCCACAAAGCAAGTAATCTGACTTTCTCTCTTTGAAGGTGCAGGCTAATGTGTGGTACGATCAGGTACGATCTTAGAAGTAGTTTTAACTCTCATAATCACATTTTATTTCCCGTTTATTCCCCGTGTTTTTCCTTATAGTTTCCATGTTGTGTGTCATTATTTTGTGAGGAGTGATGGATAAAAAGAGTGAGAGAGAAAGGGAGAGAGAGAGCGAGAGAGAAAAGGAGAAAATGAAAAAGAGAGAGAAAGAAAGAAAAAGAGATAGTGAGAGAGGGAGGGAGAGAGTGAGAGAGGGAGAGAAAGAAAGAGACAGAGAGAGAGAGAGAGAGAGAGAGAGAGAGAGAGAGAGTGCATTTTGTATTTTTTGTCACACATCGAGTAAAGTGAAAGCACACTGCATGTTTTGTCCAATGCTGGACCAATTTAAATATAGATTATCGTATGATGATAGCTCACAACCTCATACTTATAGTGCTTGGAGCTCTTTGCCTTATTTTGTAAAATCTAAAATTAGTTCAGTGGTCTTTGATGAACTTCTTGTGTGCCTTGAGATACTAGTAGTTGTAGTGTTGACAAGTGTAGTCCTGGTGAAGCTTGCAGTACATGTATTACATTGGTCATTGTTTGTGCTTTGCGTTCATTCATAAAGTCAGCTAACCTTGAGCAGGCTTATTCGTATGAAAATGCAAGAGCTAACAAGTACACTTTTTTTAAAAAATGCAAAGCTTAGAGATTGGATCAGCATTAACCATAGCGATGATATTGTTTTTAAAGAACAATAAATCCAATGCTCTCTACCCGAAAACGAATACCTTTATAATGGACCTCCGACATCGGACTCTCGGAAAAAAATAAGAAATCCTTTGATTTATACTCATCCATTTCAATACATTTTAATAATCTCATACGCATCAAAAAGACATTCAAAGCACCTCGAACCTTGCGTGACAGAATGTCATTCGAGTAGGTCAGAGCTATTTTTCACCATCTACAAACGACTCTAGTCTAGGCATTCCACGATTGGTCCAGTGGGGAGGGGAGGGGAGGGGCAGTGATTGTGCGTACTGTAGATGATTCTTTGCAATAGCCTCTACAGTATGACCTATCGGAAACACGGTGTCACTTTCGGGTCCCCAATAAGATGCCTTTTTCTCCACATACAAATCCCAGCACGTGTTCCAGGCGCATTCAATGCCTGGTTCTGCTCCATGGTTCTACGAATAAGTAAGAGAAAATGTGTTGAAGGACAGCGGGGGCTGTTTGAAAATAAAAAATGAACATGTATTTTCATGTACTCTAACTGGCTTACCCTACTACTAGCTCTGATTCAGTTTTTTTCTCCAAATTTTGATCTCATCTCTGTGCCAGTAAGCTAGCCAAATGTAGTTCAATAGTTACAGGAGCGTGATGACGATGGAGAGAAAAAGAGGGGAAAGGGGAGGGGTTTCTTGTACATGTATCTCCGTCCGTCTCTCTTTCTGTTTTCCACCTTCTCCTCATCCCCTACCCCCTCTCTCTCTCTCTCTCTCTCTCTCTCTCCCTCTCTCTCTCTCTCTCTCTCTCTCTCTCTCTCTCTCTCTCTCTCTCTCTCTCCCCAATCTCTCTCTTGCTCTCTCTTTATCTGTATGTATACGTGTGTTTAGTATATTAATATGTGTGTGTGTGTGTGTGTGTGTGTGTGTGTGTGTGAGTGAGTGTGAGTTCACGTGCGTGTGTGTATTTTATGTGTATCTGTTGTCCCAACTCTGGTGCAATTCAAGCACAAGTTATCGACAGTTACTATTGAATGATCGATATTAAATTTGAAAGTAAGTGAGTTGAAACATGCAGATTACATCTCACATAATGTACAAAAATCTCATCGTCGAACGTTAACAATAAGATGGGATGCAATTTTCCTGGTAACAAAACTATCCTTGGACGGTATGTATACTTTAAAAGGGCCTGTCATATGTGTCAGTGTCTGACAAAAGGAAGGGTGAACGACATAGCATAAATTTGCAAGGACAAGAACATTGACGCTGTTCGGTGCTCTGAAGAGACCACGTCAAAGACATCAGTACGTCGTCGCATTCGGAGTGTTGAGCTCCGCCTTTCATAAATTTTTGTTTACAGAAATTTTGAGACAAAATCTCGATTCGAAGGCATGTCATATTTTGATATACAAAAGTATTTCATGTGAACACACCAGGGAACGGATCCAAATGTGTCGATCGTTTTGAGGTGTCGTGCTAATAATGGGCCTTTTCATTCATGAAAAGAGTAGTTTGGCGATGAAGTCCACTTCTATCTGAACGGAGACGTGAACCTAAGAAATCACACTTACTGGAGTTCAGAAAAAAACAGACAACGTCGTTTACCGAAACCTTCACATACACAGAAAGCTACAGCGTGGGTTGAATCGAGTCAGCACAGATTAATTGGTCCGGGCTGATTCAGATCGTTGTCTGAAGATTTTAAATCTGTTGCGAAGATCACTGAGAAAATTTTGTGGGACACCAGGAGCGGAAACATCAGTGGTTCAGGCAAGAGGGAGTAGCTCTGCACACTGCAGCTGTGGTCATTGAGTGGAACCAGAATCACTTCAACTAAAGTCGCGGGATACGTTGTGTTAGAACTTGATGGTATTCCCACCTGAGCCCATGGACTTCCAATCATGGAACTGCCTTAGAGACTTAAAGATTATGTGTGGTCAGACATTTTCCCTCCTTTGTGAACTGAGGCAAAACGTTAAAAAACATTGCTCTACAAAATCTGCGTGAGCATTGACAGAAGGTAATAAATCACGTTTCAACGCCGAGCAAAGGAGACTTGCTCTCATGACAGCCGCCTCGCAGAGCACATTCTTTGACAGCCCAGAACTTTTGTACGAATAGTGGGACTCTCTTCTATGACTTCGTAAAACTAAATCCACAAGTAAAGTCCTCATTTTGCTAAATTAATTTAATGTGCTGTCTATGGCTTTCAAAATGGGAACGCTTGTTTGAATTCCGTCAATATTGGGATACGTTTTATTCTCTCTCTCTCTCTCTCTCTCTCTCTCTCTCTCTCTCTCTCTCTCTCTCACACACACACACACACACACACACATAAACACACACACACACTCACACACGCATACATGCACACACAAATACATACATACACACGCGCCAACACACATAACCAATGAAATTACATACACACGCACGCACGCACTGTGTGTTGATGTTTTCTTGGAATGTCACTAAATGATTCCTCTAATTTGTACGTAATTGGTCAAGCGCAAGAACTAAGATTAATGAAGGTAGTCATGAGCCCCTGTTTCAGTATACTAACTTCAAAAGAAAATGAATGATCAATAGCCTGATAAGTTCTATCAGAAAAATGTACCAACGTTTTAAAAATATCCAATTTATCGCGTTCAAGGCAATGCATTTTTTAACTTTGACGTTTTCCAATCTATTTTTGCGTTTTCTCAAAAAGTACTTTTAAACTATGGTGACCGCGCGGGGGAAATCGTTTTTCTTAAACTATCAGAGCTACATGCTTGAAATTTGGCACACAGGTGCTGTATAAATAGTTCTGTGATCATGGGCGGGGATTTTTTGAAAAATGGATTATTTTTTTAAAGTATTCCCGATTTTCGCTCATCATACTCGTTTCTTTCGATGCTGGTCCAGTGATATAACAATATTTTTCTTTTTTTTAATGATAGGAAAAAAGTCAAAGCCTATGATCACAGATAATTTGTTTGTAAATATGTCTGTAAAGTTTGAGGTTTGAATTTAAATATTTTCTGTGGAAAACGATTTCCCCCGCAACATGGCCAAAAATCCAAGTTGGCCGCCATAGAAACCAACTTTTTCATTAAACTCGACAAATTCCGACATGATTCTTCTAAATATTCTATAATTAGCCTTTATTACCTTTAAAAATTGAAAGAAAGTCAAACCCCTAGAAACTTCCTTGTATCGTGTATATAACCCCTTAAGATGTCAGCCTCTATGTAGTTTCTTTTACACGATAAGGATGGACTGATGACTGGCAGAAGTTCTCAAATCTACGTGTAAAATTCCCGCATGTCTTGACTCTCCCGTTATTTTCACACCCAGAGGAGGCTGGTTGAAGTTACTCGTATGATCTTTGGTACAATGCATGAAATACTACAAAATACGCGCGCTGCTCTGCTTTAGGACAGCAGATCCTGTTCTTGACCTATTGCGACTGCCTCACGACTATCTGATATTAAATAAAGCGTATGTATATTATCCTTTCAAGGGCTTCGTTAAAATAATTCTATAAATTCTTTTTTGGAAATACAGAAAAGGACACATGTAAAGTGTAATTATCTCGCCCATTGGTCTGTGGCGAGTGGCGACAAATTCAGATTTTCAAATATATTTCACGTTTTCCCATTTTCAACTCATCAAATGTCACTATGTTGGCACCCACCAATATGATAGACAATAATTATTGTTCATATAAGTCAGAAAACCTTTTACAACATTGTGTGAAACGGATTTGTTGAGATTAGTTCCTGGTTCATACAGAAAAAACAGTATTTAATTAATTAATTAATTTATTTATTTATTTATTTATTTATTTATTTATGTATTTTTATTTATTTAAGTATTTATTTATTTACTGAATCAATGTTTTCATTGAGAATGTCAGAAGTCAGATCTGAACTAACATAATTGCATGTGATTCGTTTACTTATAAAGGCACCCACCAATATGATAGACAATGATTATTGTTCATATAAGTCAGAAAACCTTTTACAACATTGTGTGAAACTGATTTGTTGAGATTAGTTCCTGGTTCATACAGAAAAAACAGTATTTAATTAATTAATTAATTTATTTATTTATTTATTTATTTATTTATTTATTTATTTATTTATTTATTTATTTATTTATTTATGTATTTTTATTTATTTAAGTATTTATTTATTTACTGAATCAATGTTTTCTTTTTTTTTTTTTGTCCCTTGCCCATGTCTATGATATTGACGCCATCTGATTAGTAGAAAAATGTGCGTATGAGAGTGCCCAATAATGTATAACGTACAAATTTGTTATGACATATAACTGTTACATATAGATGTTTAAGATAATTATAGATGTTTGTGAAGGATCTGAGAGCAATGATGACCTTAGAAATGACGGTGATGGTGGTGGTAAGTGATGATGTGGGATGGTGCTTACGTTTATAATTATAAGAAAACATGCTTCTGTTATTTGATTGTTGTTGTTTTTAAAAAAAATAATGTTAGCGTTAGTCCTATCTTCCTCTGCTCTGATGAGTCACGAGGGATGTGGGCACCCGCTATCCCGTTCCCTACTGGAACCATCTTTAATGTCACCGTGAAGTTCCGAAATGGTGGGCACAGTCTCTGCTATGGTGACCTTGTTAGTATTAGCCTATTCTAGCGGACCAAGACAAGTGAAGAGAGGACCTTAGTAGGTAGCTAGTACAGTGGTAGAGATTATTTTTGGGGTTTCGCAAGGGGTTTGCAGGCAGCAATTCACAATTGGGTTAAAGACTTAATACTTATTTATATATGAAGTTGCAGAGATTCCGACACAGGATCCTCGAACCCGAGTCGAGAGGGAACAATTTACACACAATATTGTATCCCCTCGCCTCAGGGGGAGCGGCCTCAAACTCCCCAATCAAGCACCCTGTGTCTGCATCTACACGGTCTCGTCATACATTTGTGTAATTTCCAAAATGACGTTTGAAAATGAATCTTAAATTTGACAAATCATTAACTGTGTATATGCTACCAGCTAAATCTAGATAGATGTGCTTTGGTTGGACAAGTTACAGTCTGACAATAGTGGACTAGTGTGTGTGTGTGTGTGTGTGTGTGTGTGTATGTGTGTGTGTTGTTTTTTTGTGTATGTGTGCTTGCGCGCGTGTGTGTATGTGTGTGTGTGTATGTGTGGGTGTGTGTGTGTGTGAGTGTGTGTGTGTTTGTGTGTGTGTGAGAGAGAGAAAGAGAGAGAGAGAGAGAGACAGAGACAGAGACAGAGACAGAGAGAAGGAAAGAAAGAGAGAGAGAGAAAAATAGAGAGAGGAGCAGGAGAAAGGGAGGGAGGTAGATAGGGAAAAGGAAAGTAAGACGTGGATTAGGAGAAGACGGGAGAGAGAGAGAGAGAGAGAGAGAGAGAGAGAGAGAGAGAGAGAGAGAGAGGTCGTCCATGAAGAGTTAAACATTATTATTATGATGAGTAGGGTGCTGAGGGAATGGTTATACTATAGAGACTGGCCATCTTTTCTCCCAAACATAAGGCGTCCGTTAATTTTGTCTAATGGGGTATTGAACAATATTATCATGCAATATACTGCCAGAAAAGTATATCGATGAGCTTTACGACCACCTACTTTCTCTCAGCTCCAGCTCCGATTCAAACAAGTTTTGTATATTTGCCGCTTTGCTGTAGCGTAACTTGCTAACACACATCTTTGCGATCAAAAGAATGTGGTTAGCGATGTTTAACTGGGCTTCTGTTACACCTTGCCCTCGTTCACTGAAACCAAAAAGTATGTTACAGTCAGTCATGGGAAAACGGGAGGAAGTTTTGAGACAAATCGTATGAAATACGTATTTCCAGAAGTTTTTTAATAAGGTACAATGAATAAACATGTGCTCAATAACGTCTTTGACACCACAGTGCTCACATAGTTCAGTATTTTTAATGCCTAGGCGATTGAGAAGAATGTTACTTGGGAAGATGTTATGGAGGATTTTAAAATGCAATAATCTAAGTCGAGATTCTTTCGTTGACCTGTGTGCTATGTTGTATTTACATGTTATGTCAATGTTCATTTTTCTCATCCAAAAATTCCGACCACAAATTTCTGCATGTCTTCTGTATTTTAGAAGTTGTCTGATCTCTCTGTTCGATTTGCTCAGTATCTCTAGAACAGTTTTCTTACCATTCGTATTTATTACCTCTCTGGTATTTACCAAAAGTTCCTCGGTGTTGTTGTCACTGACGTCTTGCTTCCACTGTGTAGGAAGAGCATTCATCAACGCATAATAGTCAAAATCAAAGGCAGCATATGTCCCTGTGATATGAGACAATTCCTCCTTACTTTTTAATATTCTCCTATCATACAGGTGATATACATATTTTATACCCGAGTTCATCCATCTTTTTAGGTACAATGATTTTCCTTTATATTTTATGTTTCGGTTATTGAACAAAGGTTCCATAAGTATCTCTATCGTGGAGCTTGGTTCTTTTTTTATAGAAGCCATTTCGATCCATGTATCCATCACACTCTCCCAGAACTTAGAGGCATGACACAATTTTCCCGTTTTCTTGCAGTTTGCTGTAGCCGAAAAAAAGTAATCACACCCTCCTACCTCCGTAAAAGCTAAGTCTGAAATTCTGTTGGGAATATTGTTGGGTCTGCCTTCGGTAACAGTTGCCATACGTTTTAACCAATTTAATAGAAAAACTTTCTGTTGATCTTTAACACTTATAACACCCAAACCTCCTTCCTCAATCGATCTACACATTACCGTTCTTTTTACTTTCTCGCGTGCTTTCTTGTTTGAGTGCCTCTTCTGCCACAGAAACTTAAAGAACAAAGTATCAATTGTATTCAAAACTCTTTCGGGTAAAGACAGTGACTGAATTATATAGGATATTTGAGACAGCAGAAAGGTTTTACAAATAATTACTTTCCCATATAGGGATGGATTCCTTTTCATCCACATTTTCATGATATTTTTCATATTTTCTATTTTGTCTATCCAATTAAGTTCTATGCGAGATGCTTCCTCTGTTGCACTAAAGTGAATACCTAGTATCTTAATTGTATTCCCATTAGGGACCCAACTGATTCCTCCTAATTTTTCAGTGCGTGTTCTATCACTTCCAATCCACATACCTTGTGATTTATCCTTGTTCAGCCTGAGCCCAGAGATGCTACCAAAAGAATCGATGTCCAACAAGGCTGAAGCAAGGTCTTCTTGGTCTTTTAGAATCAGAGTGGTGTCATCAGCATACTGCAAAACTTTGCAAAAATTAATTATTTCCCCTGACAAAATTGTGCTCATTCCAGATATGCTGCTATTGTTTCTTAACTTTATTGACATCAACTCAGCAACAAGTACAAAAAGAAGTGGACTTGTGCAGCAACCTTGTTTTATTCCTCGCTCTGTGTTGAGCCATTCTGACAACCATCCCCCATTTTGTACACAACATTCTGTGTTAGCCATTAAAACTCCCACCATATTTATAAATCCTTCTCCAAAGTTAAACTTTTTCAATGTGGCCAATATTGTTCCCTTTTCTACAGTGTCGAATGCGCGTTGAAAATCCAGAGATACCACCATACCTGGTAGATTTTTTTCAGATGCTACGTAGATAATGTCGTCAAGTGTCCTAATGTGCTCCGAAATGGACCTGCCTTTCAAGAAGCCAGTTTGGTTTTCATTTATTAAAATTGGCATAACACGCTCTAGCCGTATAGCTAATATTTTGGAGAAGATTTTGTAGTCCGTGTTTGTTAACGTTATCGGTCTCCAGTTCTTTATATTGTCCCTTCGTAAATTTTTCCCTTTATGTAATAAAGAAATAACGCCTCTTCTTTGAGTGGGAGATAACTCTCCCGTCTCTAGACACTGCTGGAAGTTTGTAAATAAAGGTTTCCTCAGTTTGCTCCAGAAAAATTTGTAAAAAGGGGTGGTAATTCCATCGATTCCAGGTGCTGAATCAATATTCAACTTATTAACAATGGCATCTAATTCAACAATGCTTAGTTCGCTATCACATATTTCTTTATCAACATCATCGAGTACTGGAAAGCAATCATCAACTTTGTTTGTTTCAATATTATGGTCTTTCTTATATAAACGTTCAAAGTGATTTTTAATGCTATCCACAATATCTACATGACCATACAGATTGTTGTTTTTGTCATCCTGTAAAGAAGTTATAACATTACTACCACCTCTCATTTGTTCCATCCGAAGAAAGTATTTCGTATTCTTTTCCCCTTCCTCAATCCATTTTTGTCTTGATCGTATTTGTGCTCCCCTGGCCTTATGTAGTTGATATATTTCTAATTCTTTCTTTTTGGCTTCAAACTGTTTAAGCAATGTAAGGTCATGGGGGGTTTTCACTACTTGATCATTTAATTTCAAAAGTTCTTCCGTTATTAGAATTTCCCTTAGTTTGAGTGCTCTGCACTTTCTAATACAATAGTCAATTGTATGTGACTTTATCATGACTTTCAAAAGTTCCCATCTTATGGTTTTATCTGTTTCATCTAAAGTCCGTTCTAAATATTCGTCTATGCATTTCTCCATTGAGTTAACGTACTCTTTGTCTTTTAGTAATGAATTATTAAATTTCCAGTATGAAGGCCCCCTTTTAAATTGTTCAGTTCGAACAGTAGTTATGACTGCTTTATGATCCGTACCATATACAAATGTGTGTTTAGAGTCTATAACAAAGGGAAATAACTTAGTATTACAAAATATGTAGTCCAGCCGCCGTGCTGTAAAGGGTGTAGGCCTGGACCAGGTGAAATCCTTTTCTTCACCGTGCACACCCCGCCAGGTATCAACGATCTGACAGTTGGCGATCCAGTCCCTGAATTTTTGTGTGGACATGTCGTCGTGTTTCTCTCCTGTCACAATATCAAGGGTATTGTTATGAACAACATTGAAATCTCCACATATGATCGTGTGGTCTGCCTTTTCATCTTTAAGAACAGAGTAGAGCTTATCAATGAAATCCAATTTATCATTTTTAACTACTGGACCATATACATTAATTGCTACGTATGAAACATCATCAATACTGAAAGACAACCCAAGTATTCTCTCAGTTTTTATACATAATTCCACTGTTTTATACTTAAAGTGTTTATTAACTAATATAATTTGCCCTTTGCTTTTGTTTGTCCCTTCACTATAAAAGAAATCCCCAGACCATTCTAAACTCCACTCACGTGCAGTAGTATTGGTGACATAAGTCTCTTGCAAACAAATTATGTCATACTGTGTACATTTACGGAATATTGCTCTTCTTTTTAGTTTTTTGTTGAGGCCCCGACAATTGAGGGAGGCAATTTTTATAGACATCCAAAACAGTCAGACGCAAAACCAAACTCAAAGTCCTTTTACCTGTCCAAGTCGTTACCAATGGCTACCGAAACGTGGACACACCACTCACGCACCGACCTCTTCGTGCTCACACGTTTCGGTAGTCACTGGCTCCTCATAATCAAAATAATCTACCGTATCTTGCCTTTTTCTCGTGCCACTCACCTCCTGATTTCGAGCTTTCACGCTCGGTGACCGAGCTGGCTCGTCGCTCACCTGTCTTTTATGTCTCCTCGTCTTGACACTTGGAGACCTTGTGTCCTGGCTTCGGGGTGAGCGTACTGGGGGGCGGGAGCGGTCAGGCTGCGGGAAAAAAGAGTCCATATTTGTTTGCCTTACAGCACGCAGGGTGTGTGTCTCTGCCTGTGTCTCCGCCTGTGTGTCAGCGTTAGCCTCACGGATTGTCGCTTGAACATTGGTGTCGGGGGCGGGCTGATCTCCACCGGTTGTATTGGTCCCATCGTCTCCTTTTTTTTCTTTCTGGCCGTAGTGATACAACGTTGGCCTCCAGTGTCCAACCTGAAAATCTTTGGGGAGAGGGTGAGGGGGGACATTAATGTAGACAAAACGTCTACCAGATTTAAACAAGGTCAACTTTCCTTCGTTGTCCCTATAACATTCTTCATAAAACTTTGAAAGAATGGCCACTCCCTCTAGTTTCTTAAACTCTTTTCCTATTTCATCATTGGACACTGACAACGGTATGTTACCAATGATGACTTTCAATGTGGGGGAGTCCTTGGTTCCTTTCGTCACCGTCGGG
Organism: Aplysia californica; assembly: GCF_000002075.1. Taxonomy (NCBI): domain Eukaryota; kingdom Metazoa; phylum Mollusca; class Gastropoda; order Aplysiida; family Aplysiidae; genus Aplysia; species Aplysia californica. Next base: position 1,259,171 of record NW_004797404.1, on the reverse strand, counting down.
CTGGCGCTGAGGATAGCGACAAACATTTTGTTAATTATGATGCCCTTAATGATTAGTTGGTTTCTTGCCTGAACCGTAGCAGGGTATATCCTCCACAGTCCATAGAGCTTTTGGGCTCCGATAATACTTCCCTCGCCGGCAACTTGCTCACAGGCCTTACATATTTGGTAGCCTGTGACAGAGCGGTCAATATGCTCTGCAAAGAAAAAACAGGCTGGGACAGATTCACTGTTATTTTTTGCCATCATGTTCACTTAGCAGTAGACGGTTATTCCTAAGAAGAATGATTAAAACAAGGAAACTGTAATATCAGGATACAGAAAAGAACAAGTAAGAGTAAGAGTGAGATAGGGAGTGAAAAAAACACAGCGCGATAGCCAGGCGAGAAGGAATAGAAAAAACAACAATGAAACCGTGCTCGAAGCAAGGTTCACTGAGAAGAAAAAATTATGCAGACAGTAGAAAAGACAGTATACAGTGCACAAATTACAACAAAAATATCAAAACTTACTTGAGTATACGAATGATACCTCTTACCACCACTTACAACCACTTTTCTCCACTGAAATCCGTATCAAAATCACCGATAACACAGGAGCTAAGAAACAGCGACTGACCTCAGCCGCCATTAAACCGGATGTGAGAATCAATGTTTTCATTGAGAATGTCAGAAGTCAGATCTGAACTAACATAATTGCATGTGATTCGTTTACTTATAAAGATATAGAATTCTGACGGAGCCGACCTTTGTGTAATTTTGTGAAAACACACTATTCAGCTGCCAGAATTTGTATAAGCTGTAGCATTCAATATTCTTAAAAACCTGACGGAGCCGGATTCTCAAAATTTTGCACTTGTGGATTTATAAAATTGAACATTTCGACTACTAAGAATCAGTTTAAAGTACTGCAAGTTTTTCAATTCCATTTCTGAAAAATCTGGGCATCCACTGTTTGGAAAAGTCCCAAAGCTGCATGACTAAACGGAAATCCCCAAAGTGTACCTTGCTTATTGCTGATTGTATATTATTATGTATCCTTACAAAACACTTCAGTGAGTTCTTGAAAAAGCAGGCTACAGTCAGTGTGAGTCAGTTGATGATGAGAAAATTTCTTTCAGTTTTAATTTTAGTGGAGTTTTTACGGCGCTCACAACTGCATAAGGTCATATGAGCGCTAAGGGGTGGATGTCAATAGAGAAGTATTTACAGGGAATCACGATTACTCTGTTCACCAACAGCACGAAGTCTGCTTCAGCTATCAAGCACCCCAGAAATAGACGGTCACAAGAGTGTGACAAAACCTACAAAAGAAGTAGAGGGAAAATGACGATAGTATGGATTAAGAAAGAAAAAGCTGCAGTTTCCTGTTGCAGTTCAGGCAGTTATGAGCATATCATTTATGAATCAGCCCATTTACAATTACCATTTAGACCACTCCCATAGAGGGAACATTAACATGCTGTTAAGCGTAGTACAATTCTACTGCGCTTAACAGCATGTTAATGTTCCCTCTATGGGAGTGGTCTAAAGACACCTCAGTCAGGAGCACCTCCCCGAGGGGTAGAAAATCTCTTTGCCGTTGTCGCATGTAGTCACGGTGTTGTCGCATGACGTCACTCCAATGTTGTACACGAAGTTCAGAAGTTCACGACAGGTTTTTCTTTCTTTCTTTCTTTATTTCTTTCTTTTTTTCTTTCTTTCTTTCTTTTTTTCTTTCTTTCTTTCTTTTTTTCTCTCTTTTTTCCTTTCTTTCCCTTTTTCGCTTCGAAATTAAACGTCCACATTGCTGTAGTCCTCCCTTTTGTATGGTGGACGGTGTACCAAGGTCATTCCCAGAAGCTTAACCATTTTCAATATGAAATGCCTCAGGAGAATTATTTGCTTTAAATGGCAGGATAAATTACGAGACACCGAAGTTCTCAAAAGGACAAAAGCCGAGAGTCTGTTGTTTAAGCTCAAACGGATTCAACTTCGCTGGGCTGGCCATATTATCGTAAGAAAGTCTGATTCCAGATTTACAAAGGGGGTATTATATTCTGAACTGTCCCCAGGAAAGCGTGATGTTAACGCACCAAAAGTATACAGCGCTACCTAAACACCCAGAAAATGTCTCTGAAAGACATAAATCCTTCGACATGGGAGAGCATAGCCCCTGACAGACCAAGTTGGAAAGCAGAGTAGTAGTTACAGAGGGCGGCGAGTCATATGAACCTTCACGAATTAAGACTGGCACACATTTTTCCTACCAGAATTGGTCTCATCGGCCTCAGCAGGGGCCACAAGTCATCTTAACCATTAATTCTTCTAATTTAAATTTTCAATTTTTCTTAAAAAGTGTCTTCCTTTGCGGATGTATTAGTAATCGCCAGACATTAACGAATCAGCTCTAGATAAGTCTGGCAACCGCATAATTTATATTGTAAAGGAAAAAAAGCGGAACAAACATGGGTCCTGTGAATTTAAACAACAGATAATTATTGTAGACCACGTTCTTTTGCTGGCCTCTTTTAGGCGAGAAAAGTACGTGACGTTGTGCAGACGTCCTTGGGATTTTATTTTTAAGTCCAATGTCGTCACCAGTGCCTTATTTTGTGTAACGTTATATTTATGTTGTACTTCAAGCTGGAGGCACCTGGTGGGGTCAGGGCGGGTAAATTGCATTGCGGAAGAACAAGAAGAACCAGGGCAGTGATGCTATCTAAGTCAGCAATCTCACTGGTGTCAACAAGTACACATTTTATCCTTGGCTACGGCAAGGCAAAGATACTGGCCTGGTGGGTAGGCTACCAGTTTCATAATCGTGAGATTGCAGGTTCGAGGGTTCAAGCTTCGGCTCGGTCCGACGTTGTGTTCTTGGGAAAGGCACTTTAAACGAGATTCCCACTTTGACCCATCCTTTCGTAGATGGACGTTAACTCGGAGGCCCCGCCTCTTTAATAACTTAACAATGTAGATAGAGGCCTATGCCATTTCACAATTTTTTCACATGACATGACTGCTGCTTTTATGTTAAAAAAGAAATAGAACCCGGCTGAGGGGTTCGAGGGCAAACTACGCATTGACCGGCTTGCGTCCATTGCCTCATCTATGTTTGGGCACTTTATTGCCTTAGGCACATCAGTGGTAATCGTGTGGCCGATCACGAATTTCCCAGAGAATACTTGTATCTGTATGTGACTGACCCTGTGAACAAAGCACCTGTACCTCAGTTCAGGTAAAGATTTTGTGTCAAAGTAAAATGGTTTTATTTGCAATAAATTAGTTTTGAGGAAGGAAGCTTATATAGCTGAAGGCAGGTGAACTCACTTATCGGTTCGACTAGCTTTACAACACGGGTACGTCAACATTTGCATCCACATTATGTAGCCCTTTTTCAGGTTTGACAACCAGACAGATGCTTGGAAAGACGGGAGACAGTCAAGCACGCTGTTACTCTAAAAGTCAGGTGGTTTGATATAATGCTTTTTCACCTCTTTTTAAGGCGATATGAGAACCTCATGAGAAATCTGTTCTTTTCTTAAGGATATAATGATCGACATCTAGTATGTTGTACAATACGTTGCACTTCTTCTTATCAGAAAACTGCCAACTATCCTTTACAATCAAATGTGTTGACAACATGTGGGCGCGCGAGTCGGTCCACGCTGACCTGGTAGGACACGAAGGCTAAATGACTGAGTCCCCTATCGAACGTCCTAGTTCATATTATCACTGTATTCTTCACGATAGTCTAAATGAAACCGTGTGTCTTTGAACAGAAAGAAGCACATGGACTCCATGTTGGTCATTTAATGCACTGGAAGAGTACAACAGACAGACAGTAGAAAAGAAGAAAAGTTGACCTTCCAGCTTCACACTCCAATGATTAACGAAGAGTACGTAAACAACGTGATATTGTGTATTTTAAATGAAGTAAGAATATACTATGTTAGACAGAAACGAGTATTACTTCGAGGCCGTATCCAAGACCCAGAAAGGCTAAACGAGTTTCTGTTTGCAAACGACCAGTGCGTTGTTCACCCAAAACAACAAAGATTCCAAAACCATACCACCAAACTCAACAATTGCTGGGATAAATTTGACATTAGAATAATTACATAAAACCAGAGTCATGAAAATCAGGGAAAATTATAGGTCCCTCAACTTATGTGTGAATAACAAACAACCTGACACAGGTCACAGAGTACAATAACCTTGGCAGATTTAAACAGAAAACGGATTCTTAGATAGAGAAAAAACAAACAAACGAACTTAGAAAAAGCCTACACCATCACCTATCAGTTCGCATCCCATTTATCTATCCAAACACCACTATGGACACAATGTGACAGCTTTCTCACTTCATTGTTTATGCCAACATAATTCTATCAGTGTGAGAACCACACTAGAAAGCAAACCTACAGCATGCGAGATGAAAAAAATGTGTCCTCAAAACCCATAACATCGCTAGAAGAGACAGGGAGAGAAAAGAAAAAGTAGGAACACCTGCTGGGAAAGGTCCTGCTGCCTTTCATTAAAAAGAACAAAGAATGGAATGGTTTTTGCCATCTGTCAGCCAACTTTTGAGATAAGATATTATTTAATAATGACTTCGGCTAAAAAGGAAGAGGTAGCCAAGCAAAAGATTTGGATTCAAAAAGTGACATCATCTTGAACATGATACCTTGGTTTTTCCAAAGACACAACAAACCAAGTTAGAATAACATTTAATTCAATTTTCATCTTCGTCATTCGAGCTTTTTGGTTTCAACAATGTTTCATGAGTCAGCGGTCACGCGTTTTACTGACGCTGTTACCCGTGCGAACAAATCACTTGAAGATAAAACGCAGTTAAGACACTGGCTCTCACGCTACAGCTAAACCATTCTTTTTGCTGCATTATTAATAATATTGTGGTCGTAGATAGAATCTTTTGGCCCGTTGATCAGGGAACTTTTATATCACTTTTCATAGCCTCATCAGTGATACTTGTGTGCTTCTCTACTTGAGCGCGCGCGTGATCCTTGATTAAAGTCGAGATAAGCCTGGCAATCACATTGATTTTGCCAACAGCCCCACCCCCACCCCCAAAAAAAGAAAAAAAGAAAGAAAACCATTTTAAAAGAAAAAGACGGACACAAAAAAGGTCCCGTCACTTTAAACAAAAATGATTTCTGCAGATCACGTCCTTTCTTTTATCTTCTTTTTGATGACGAGAGAGTGGAAAGAATTTGGATTTACTTGAAACTGTACAAGAACTATTATCTGCAGCCAATCTGTTTTCAACTACAGCTGACTAAAATGTTAAGGAACCGAGCCTCTGAAAAAAGGCCCCAGGGTAAATTGAGTTTGACACCTTTGTGTTAGTGTATAGAAACAAATGCTGTTACTATGTCACTGTAAAAAAATGTTACCTACGATGAGGTAGGAGATATTGGTTGTTGTTGTTTGTTTAGTTGTGGTTTTTTGGGGGGTGGAAGGGGGTGGTGGGATCACCAAAATTAATTGTACTATTATGAGTCTCGGATTTGTGATCTCTGAATGAATTGGTTTGAAGACGACAAATTTTGCCGTCAGCTGTAAGTGATCGATCACTGTCACTACAAGATCAAGACACACCAGCCTCATCTCCTACCACCCCAGCCGCAGCGCCTATCACTCATAAAGCCATGTCCCACACGTCCCACTTCACCCCAATCACCGTCTACAATTACCTGACACGGTCCTAGTTCACCATGTTTATACATCATGTTTGGAAGCATGTATAAATTCTGTTATTAAGGACACTAATTGAACATGCTTTGTTTTTGTTATTATTCTTTGGGTGTTGTTTCACGCTAAACTCCTATCAGGTCTCAGTTTTACAAGTGAAACAAAATTAATTGTCAAACTCGTGACAAGCCAAAGTGTGTCCCAGTCTTCTACCGCTTTCCCCTATGTCATATTAATACTGAGGTCCTTAAATTTGAATTTTGTTTTCTTTAGGTAACGTTATGTTTATATCTTTATAGTTGGAGCCACAGGATGGGGGTGAGGATGGTACAATTGTGATGAGTAGAAGCAGGACGAACCGGTAGTAGTGTTGCTATCTCGGCCAGCTATCTCACTGGTGTCAACAACTATAACATCTTATCACGATGACAGTACCCCGTATTTGGTGAATGCAACATTGTATTGTTTTATACGAGAATAACAATCATTCAAAGAACGAATAATTGTCAAACATTTTCAAAAACAAATTTGTTAGTTGTCATTGGGTGATTACTCTATTCAGTTTATTAAGAAATATTATCCTAGTCCATGATTAAAAGTTTCAAGACTGTTTCTTACCAAAGCAAACACAAATTTTAGTGTGTCCCACGCGTTCATATGACCTTATGCAGCTGCCAGCACTGTAAAACACTTACCAAAAAAGTTTCAAATGCTTTTGGTATTAATCATAATAGCCTTATCACCGCCTATGCAAAGGCATGTCTTTCATTTAGTCTGGGATAAATTCATCTCAAATCATCCATTCATTCATACACTCATTCATTAATTAATTCATTAATTCATTCACTCGTTCATTTTTACTTTCAAACATTTTCTAATGAAGCAACCACCTCTAATATTTATAGTATGATGCCGGTAAAGTCATTTGAGAAGAAGCACCTCCAATTTTTGTTTACCTTTCACCACCTATAGAATCGATCCAAGAGGATGGATAGCACTGGAACGTTCCAAACAATGATTATGCAAAAGTCGTTGCATCTGACAGAGAAAGTACTTTTACAACGAAAAGCCAAAATATGTATAATATGGTAAAAATGTGACAAATACATATATTATATACACGCACATACATAATATATATGTGAGACATCATAGTTAAATCGGGCGCTAGTCAAAATGATGAAATCGAAGAAACAGTTATTTTTCTGCCTGTTTGGCAATTTTTATCGAATTTTTGCCATCTGAAAACGTTGATTAAAGGCACAGAATATGATACATGTATCAGTTTTCAAGGGCTCTCAAGCTATTGAAATTATCAAATAATGAGAGCCATTTTCTCCCTAATTTTACAACAGAAACAAGGTGACCTCACCTCCCTCACTTGCAAATATCTCGACTTCTTGACGATGGATATTTTTATCATCGAAAGCAAGCATTCAGATGATATCAGTTACCCCACATGCCCAAAAATTGAAGAGCGCATGGTTCCACTGCGTCATGACACACACACACACACATACACACACACACACACACACACACACACACACACACACACACACACACACACACAAATATAATAAATATATTATATATATATATTATATATATATATATGTATAATATTTTATATATAATATGTATATATTATATTGTAGGTAGGTCTTTACTCACCTGAGTTTTCTACTCGACTGGCCGTTGGAGGACAGTCGGGTCAGGTGGTGCTTTTCGTGTGAGCACTTCGCAAGTCCGTGCCAAGACATGGTCATATCAGCTGCTGTGTTGTGAGTAATTGAGTGTTCGGAGAGTCACTGTATGACCCCCCCCCCCCCACCAGCGCTGACATGACAGGAGGTTCCAGAATCGGGGAGGTGGTCTCACAATACGTCCTGAACGTGAGACCTTCCAGCCTGCTTGTTGTGGTTCCTGTAGAGTAACAGGAGCGGATTGTATAGCTTGGCTAGGCTGGGTTGAATTAGTATTTGTGCTTGGATTCACAAGCAATGAAGAGGGAGGTCGCCCACGTCTTGGTGCCTGAGCAACACGTACTGGTTGCGACAGATCCACAAAAGCAGGTTTGAGTCGGTCGACAAAGATATGTTCCGCGTGACCACTTAAATCGACAAGAAAGGTTTTGTCATGCCTTTTTAAAACCGTGTACAGACCAGCATACGGGCGCTGTAGGGGTTTTTCGTGAGCGTCGAAGAGATGAACACGAACTTCGCTGTGTCTAGTGAAGAGTGGATGCTGAAGGTAGGTGGACAGTGAACTGCTGTCGCCTTGGCTATAGTTATGACTGCATTTGGGATCATAAGTTGTCGAGGCTGCATGACGGGTCGAAAGGTGAAGTGTCACTTGTAAAATATTCGCCCGGTACTCTGAGTGGATCTCCGTACACTAGCTCGGCGACTGAAGTTCCCATCCCAGGTCCTCTTTTGGGGAAGTCCTCAAACCGAGCAGTACCAATCCCAGTTGGTTGAGCCAGTTTGAGCTTTGGAGTCTTGCTTTGAGAGCACTCTTAAGCGACCGGTGGAATCTCTCAATCAGTCCATTGGATTGAGAGTGATAGGCTGTTGTATGATGAAAATTGGTACCAAGGCGCTCGGCCATCTCTCTACACAAGACAGAAGTAATCTGAGGGCCTCTGTCGGATCTGATGTCGATAAGGATGGCACAACGGGCGATCCAGTGATTGATCAGCACACATTCTGTTTATGATGTGACATTGAGTGGGATAGCCTCTGGCCATCGTGTCGTTCTGTCGATGATTGTGAAGAGGTGAGTGAAGCCCTGCGATGGGGGTAAAGGACCTACAAGATCGACATGAACGTGCCTGAACCTCTTTTCGGGCACAGCAATCTTCTCGATTGATGCCTTGGTATGCTTTTGCACTTTTGAAGCTTGGCAGTCCGTACATTCCTTGGCCCACTTGCTTACTTCCTTCCTTTGCCCATGCCAAACAAATCTCTGAGATATCAGGCGGACTGTAGCCTTCATTCCTGGATGGGAAAGGCTATGAAACAAATCGAAGACCTGTCGACGAAATTCTGGAGGTACAATTGGTTTTGGATGTCCTGCCGAAATGTCACACGGCAGTTCTGGTCCTCCAGATTCGATAGCCATTGAAACTGGACGCAATCCTGGAGAAGAGGCGCTGTCGTCAGGAGAAGAGGTGTCAGTGCATTGGGCCTCAGCCATTGCTTTGTAGTCCAGTCCTAATGTGGTCTGGAATATGACTTGGCTCAAACAGTCAGCAACAACGTTCTCCTTCCCAGAAATGTGCTGTATGTCCGTGATAAATTCTGAGATGAATGTCAGGTGACGTTGCTGGCGAGCTGACTAGGGTGGGGATAACTTGGACATAGCGTCCACCAGAGGTTTATGATCGTTGAATGCTGTGAAGCACCTACCCTCAAGCAAAAATCGGAACTCCCGATCACATGTGCTGTACTGTTGTTCTGGCTCTCGAAGTTGTCTGCTGAAAAATGCTAAAGATTGCCAGGTCTCATCGACATTTTGTTCGAAGACAGCGCCAACTGCATGATCTGACACGTCGGTGGTTAAGGCGAGAGAACGTTTGTTCTGGGATGCGAGAGGAGAGTGCAGTCGGCAAGCATGCGTTTGCTGGCCTGGAAGGCTGTAGTCATCTGTTCCGTTCAGCAAAGTTTTGTTTTCTTCTTTTCTCCCTTCAGAGCTTCGTAGAGGGCGTAATATTGATGCAGCTCGAGGTAGAAAGCGAAGGTAGAAGTTCAGCATTCCCAGAAATTCTTGAAGTGCTTTGTAGGTGGTTGGCTGTGGGAATTCTTCTATAGCTTTGACTTTGGAAGGAAGTGGGGTAGATCCATCTCGTGTGACTCGATGGCCTAGAAATTCGATTTCGGTCACTCCAAACACGCATTTTTCTAACCTAACAACTAGGCTCGCTTCTTTGAGTCTGTAGTTTAATATGTTGAGCTGCTGATGAGCTGGCAATGAGTATATCATCTAGATAGATGAAAGCGCTTGAGATGTCCTGCAGGACAGAGTCCATAAGACGCTGGAATGCCTGTACGGCGTTTCTAAGGCCGAATGGCAAGCGTAGAAATTCGTACAGGCCGAATGGTGTGATGACGGCCGTTTTTGGAATGTCCTCCTGCGCAACTGGGATTTGGTGGTAACCTCGAACGAGGTCGATTTTGGAGAAGATACTCTTGCTAGCGAGTCCTGCTGAGAAGTCTTGAATGTGGGGAATCGGATAACGATCTGGGATCGTTCTATTGTTGAGTCCACTGTAGTCGCCACAAGGCCCCCAGTCTCCGTTACCTTTCGGAACCATGTGAAGAGGTGAAGACCAGGGACTGCTAGATCGTCTAATAATTCCCATTTCGGCCATTTTCTTGAATCCAGCTATCGCGATGGTTAGTTTGTCTGGAGGTAGTGGACGTGCCTTGACATGTACGGGTGGACCGGTGGTGCGGTTGAAATGAGAAACACCGTGCTTCACTTCGGAGGCCGAAAAAGTTGGTTCGAGGATTTCATGAAACTCTATTAATATCTTCTTAAATTTGTTGCTTTCTGGGTCCACTATGGCTAACTGAGAATCTGAAATCTGACTGATAGTACATGGATATACTTTGAAAGATTAAGCCTCTATCAGTTTCTGACCACGAATGTCTACCAATAGGTTGTGGCGGCGAAGAGAGTCAGCACCAAGTAGGGCTCGCTTTACATCGGCGATGACAAGTCTGGCGTCGAAAGAATTGTTTTGGAAACAAATGGTGGTGTTGAGTGCTCCAAATGTATTAATAGTGCTACCATTTGCGGCTAAAAGTGGAGAGCCTGAAGTGTTCGCCTGTTTGTCCCGCCATGCTGCTGGAAGAACCGAAACCTGGGCTCCCGTATCGATGATGTAACGGCGGCCAGAGACAGAGTCCATGATAATCAATTGAGCTTTTTGTGGGCCAACAGAAGATTCTGAAGCCAGACTGAATTCTGCTGACCCACCTACTCGTTTCCCTGAACCGCAGATGTTTTTGGAGGCTTTGTAACTGCAGAGCAGAACGCATTTTTTTGGCATTTGATCCGAATCTATGGTGGAAACGCATAAACCTGTCAAGTGGCAAGGTCTGGGTTTGCAAGCAGCCTTTGTTCGGTCTACTGCCAGTAGTGTCGCGGGTGGAGCAACGGCAAGGAATAATTTGTCGGCCTCTTGTATTAACGTGCGGCAATCGAGATGGTCGAATGTTGCCAGGGGGGCTTTCACGTATTCAGGCAACTGTTATGGGAAAAAGTGTCTAAAAAGGAAGAATGGTTCGTGCTCTCCCAGTAGGCCTAACATGGAGTCCATTAACTCTGACGGTTTACCGTCTCCTAACCCCTGCAGTTTAAAGAGCGCTGATGCTCTTTCCGTACCAGACACACTATATGTCGACAACAATAATGTTTTCAGCGAGCTATATTTGTTGTTTTCTGGTGGGTTGGTTAATACTGAAAGTGTCCGAGTAGCTGTGCTGTTGTTGAGGGCGGCAACAACATGGTAGTATTTAGTTTCGTCGAGGGTAATATTTCGCAGAGCGAATTGCGCTTCAGTTTGGGAGAACCAAGCTTCCGGCCCGGCTGTCCAAAATGTTTGTAGTTTAATGGAAACTGCACTTACTTGACATTCCTGGTCAAACATTTTGAAGGGATGGTAAGGGCTGTGATGAAAACGCAAGTCCGCTCAAATATGATTCAACATATAACCCAAGACAGAATACACAAAGCTGAAATTGCATTTCAACTTGTCGGGGTCACCAATGTAATTGAGTGTTCGGAGAGTCGCTACAATATTATATTATATTAAATTATATTATATTATATTATATTATATTATATTATATTATATTATATTATATTATATTGCATTATATTATATTTGTGAAAGTTCGTCACTTTTGTCGTTTTAATCTTGCTTACCGTCACTTTACCTTTCTAAGCTTTTGCTGTATGCAATGGGCTTGGTTCCAACTTACAAAACACTAGTTGACAGAATGGCTAGCGTATAACATAACTTAATGCTAATATTTCTCTATACTACTTGGTCATTTTTATGGATCGTCTTTTTTCTTTCCAGTACAGAATAATGACCTTGTCAAAAATATACAGACTTTTTACATAATAATTTTTAAAAGTTTACTTTTTGAAGTGACGTCTTTTGAAGCCTCACACCCCCTAGTGCTCTTGAACCGTAGACATAAGCAAAATAATGTTATAACAGGACACATTGTCATAGTTACGGAATTGCTTAGCTCAACATTATTGCTCTCTTTTAGGTTGGTCCCATCAGCGTTGCCATTGACGAAAGTCACCCTGGCTTCCAGCAATACAGCGGTGGTGTGTATGACGAGCCTGCATGCAGCTCTACCATGCTGGACCACGGTGTTTTGGCTGTGGGGTACGGCACTCAAGATGGGAAAGATTACTGGATCGTTAAGAACAGGTCAGCCTGTTTATTTTGCCTGTTTTATTGCGTTTATTCGTTCGTTCAGTTCGTTGTTTCTGAAATATTTACACCACGAAATTCCTCTTTGTCCCGTCCTCTGTGCTTCTGACTCTGTCTGCAGCCTCTCTACTACTACCCATTGTCTTCCTCGTACTGCTATCTTTCAGCCACATCCCTGATCTTTCGGTAAAATCTGACACCTGGCCTTCTCGGATGAGAGCGAAAAATGGAGATCCCGTTAGCAAGCTGCGCACCAAGATCCCTTTGTGGTCCTAAAATCGACAAGAGTAGGCTTCGGCGCCACCCGCGCAATATTAAAATTTCTACCAAACTAAAAGTATATAATATGTCCCTCGCGCTCATATGACCTTATGCAGTTACGAGCGCCGTGCATAAAACACTTGACTCAAAAACACCATGAAATTCACAGTGTTTTAGGTGTCGCCTTGTATTATTCAAACAGTCCTCTTGGTCTGCAGAATCACATAGAATAACCAACTCATTGAAAACGACACTCAAACAATACTTATTGTGTAAAGAAAGTCAGTAATATTCATGCCGTCTATCACTATCATACATTTTACTGATCGTGATCGCTTCAGTACATTGGCTTGCCAAGCAAAAACTTTATCTATACAGCTGTCAGATAATGATTCTTGTAACGAAAGCAAAAATAATTTGTTTTCATTATATCAGTTTTGAGGACGGATGCGTGTAGCTGTGGGTGCGTGCACTCATGTACCAGTTTGACTTGTTTCCTAACTCAACTTCGTCACCATTTACTGAACCATTAATGTTGCCTTTTATTTCTTGATTGACAAACAGATAAATATTTGAAAAGACGAAAGACACTGAAGGATGATGCCAGGAGAAAAGCCTAGTCATTTGAGAACAATATAATATTTTTTGCCCTGATTTTAGAAGAATAGGTGTTAGATCTTTTCTTAGAGAAGATCAGGGGTATGGCTGAAAGACAGCAGTAAGAAAAAGCCAGACAGGAGTAGCAATAGAAAGAGTCAAGAGATCGTACAGAGGAGGCTAGGGATAGGAGAAAGAAGTGGAGATGAAAGAAGGTGACATAAGGGGAATATAGAACAGCCAAGGTGGACATAAGATGTCACTTTAAAGAAGAACATTTTGTTTTTGACTAAGAGGTGAACACAGTGCAAACACACACATACAAACACACACACACACACACACACACACACACACACACACACACACACACACACACATATATATATATATATATATATATATATATATTCATATGTTATATATATATAGTGTTGAATGTGTTCCTCCCGCTCATTTTTTCCACCAAATGAAGGTAAACAATGTACTTAATGTCAAGTAGATTACACATTTTCATTCCCCCCTTTCCTTCGGGTTATTAAACATTGTGTTTCATTTAACCTTTTCAAATGGTCTAGATCTAGATCTAGTGTTTGTGAATTTCTTTTTCCAAATTAATGTAAAAAGTAAAATGTTTTTGCGTGGCACAACTCCTTACGGCATGTCAGTACTTTGCAATGTCAGTTTTAAATAAATCTGATGTTCTTGAAAGCTCAGACACACATAGTGATTGGCTTTTAAAAAGTAAAGCTTTGCGTTTTTAATGACCGATGAGCAGGAGCAAGGACAACCCGTGCGGTATTGCTACCACGGCCAGCTATCCCATGAGTGTCAACTAATATGTTATTTTGTCACAATGACTGAGTGCACTGTTTGTCCATCTTCAGTATAAGAATGGCATATTTCTGTTTCTACTAAAAATAACTCTTGCCAAAATGTAGCGTTAGAAGGAAATAATTCTTTCTTTTAAGGGGCATCACCAGGCAACTGTCACTTATAAAATTATTTTTCCAAGACACACACACACGCATGCACACATACACACACACACAGACACACACACACACACACACACACACACACACACACACACACACACACACACACTCTTACACACAATTACACACACATACACATAATATATATGTATATATATGTATATAATATACATATATATATATATATATATATATATATATATATATATATATATATATATATATATATATATATACATTTATATTAATTGTGTATTACACACAATTACACACACATACACACACACACACACATATATATATATATATATATATACATTTATATTAAGTGTGTATGTGTGTGTGTGGGGGGAGGGGGGTGTGGGTGTGGGAGTGCCTTGCAAACAAACAACGTCATCTCTCAAAAAAACTCTTCGCCCCCTAACAAAAGTAATGCAGAATCGCCTTTCAGCTTTAGGGATGTGTTCCTTAACCTCGTTGTTAGTTCCTGCTTAACACTGCATTTAAACAAACACAGGTGTCACTGTGTTAGCTCAGATCCTTATGTAGCAATTTCAAAAATCTGTTTACAGCTGGAAGACTAATTGGGGCACGGACGGTTACATTCTGAGGAGCAGGAGCAAGGACAACCAGTGCGGTATTGCTACCGCAGCCAGCTATCCCACCCGTGTCAACTAATATGTTATTTTTGTCACAATAGCTATGTGCATTGTTTGAATGATATACTTCTGTTTCTTATAAAAAGTAATCCATGCTAAAATGTATTGTTAGAAGAAACAAAAATTCGTTCTCTTAATGTCACCACTAGGCAACTGTCACCTTTGTATTGTCCCATAATGAACACATTATTTGTATCTGAGAACATTGAATGGTGTAAGGTCTATATTTTGTGCTTTTGACTTTGTCGTTGTTATTTGAACATGTGGACCCGACCTCACAAACTTTCCCTATTTTCACCCCCCACCCCCACTAACCAGCACATTGTAACCACTAAGGACGTGGCATTATTAATTTATTCATCCATTCGTTTCTTTAATCCTTCTTTCTTTCTCCCGTTCTTTCCTTTAGTCATTCACACTCGTCGTGAAAAAGAGGGCAGATTTAATGGCTAAAAGCACAAATCTTCCCCTCCATTTGAACAAAATTATGAACACTTAATATTTAACCAAGGATGAGTCATATTTATGAATATGAGACCATTCGATTTACGTGCCCAAGAAATAGAAATGTCAAGTTTTAAAATTAAAAAAAAAAATAACAAAGAAAGAGAAAAGTGCGTAAAAACGAAAAAGCTTTACTTTTTAAAAGCCAATCACTATGTGTATCTGTGAGTTCAAGAACAATCGATTTATTTAAAACTGACATTGCAAATCAAACCCTCGGATGTTCCTGGATATTTAGATTGCATTTGCTCCAGGTGTTGACAATCCAAAATAGCTCATATACCCTGTTTAAAATTTTGCATAGCCTTTTGCTCGACAGTTTGGATCTCCAGTTCAACACTTAGTTTTAACTGTTTAATTGCTTGTGAGTTGTTTCCGTAGAATATGTCTGTAAAAAAACAACAAAGGAAAACCTTGCAATTTGGAAAAGTAATCTTTTTGTATGCTGTTTATGGCACATCCAATATTGAATACATTTATTAGTTAATGAAATATGTATGCATTACTTGTCAAAATTATGTAATTCAGTATTTTACTCAGTGTTGGTTGAAATGACAGATACTTGAAATTTTTCCAACATATAATCATCCCCCTTTTACTGACACAATCCATTACGTTTACTTGCCAGCAGCTTTCAAAATATCACAACCAACTGCGAACAAAAACACCTAAAATTCATCTCAAACAAAACAGAAATCTAGGAAATATTTGAGCTTTTCGGTCACTGCAAAGAATTGAGAGTCGCCGGTCATGCATTTTATTGTCACTGCCAACCGCGAGAACAAATCATGTAAAGATACCATTCGTTTTGCTACATACAAGGGCTGTTGATTGGGGCTGTAGATGGAACCTTTTTGCACCGTTCATTAGTGAACTCTTATTTTATATATCGATTTTCCTAGCGTCATTAATAATACTTGTGTACCTCTCAACTTGAGCGCGTGATACCCGATCAAGGTCAAGATAAGTTTTGAAAGCCTATCAAAAGTTTTAACCGCAAAAAGGGGAGTAAACAAAGGTCCCGTGACTTTAAACAAAGATAACTCAACTAAACTTCTTTTTTTTTCTTTTGCTGTCCACTTTAAAACGAGATAAGCACATCAAATTGATTCCGATATCCTTCGGATTTTTGTTTTTAACGTGCAAAGTTGTAACCAGAGTATAATTTTGATAGCATTATTTTTATGATCTCTTTTTAGCTTGGTGCTCCTCAAAGTGTTTGAACGGCTACATTATGATGGGCAAGTGCATGGTGAACAAGTGTGGTGTTGCTATCTCGACCTGTTATCTAATTGATGTTAACAACTTCCTTATCACTTCAAATCATTATCATATTACAGTAAATGTACACCGCACACACGTACGAAACGTATCGATCTTAATGAGGTTTCATATTATTTTGTACCAGAATATCAAATATTAAGACCACAAATTATTATTAGACGTAAAGAGAATATTTCAGATAAAAACAACTTCAAAGTGATACCCGTGAGTCATCATCGTGGGGTTACTCTTTTCAGTTAAGCGAAAGAGAATAATTATATTAGCACAGTCCATAATTAAACTTTATAACGCATTTTACAAAATTCGTATTAATCTGATAACCACCCAAGGAAAAAAGAAAAACAAACAAACAACAAACAAACAAACCCAGCTCTTTCTGTCAACGTTAAATTATTTATTTCTGCATTCATTCATTAATCACTCTTTACTTAATTCGTTCATCTTTCATGTTTTCATTAGTCAAAAAGTGACCTCTGTATAGCATGGTGCCTGTAAAGTCACATGAGGTGACACCCCTGATTTTCTCTTTTGTCGCCCATAGCCACGATCCAAGAAGATGAATACAACTGGAACATTTTAATATAATACTCGTGTAAAAATTATTGGACCAAACAGAAAATTCACTTTCATAGGAAAATGAGAACCTCCCTGTAAAAATTATACATAAATTTAATGTAATAAAGCAAAACAACAACACAGAAAAATGAAAATGTATACATTGTGATTGATATCAATTAATAAATAATCATGCATGTACATAATATACAGTTGCGTCGAAAAGAAACTTCGGGGCTCTCGTGGCCTAGAGGTTTAGGTGTTCGCCTTTCATTCAATAGGTCGTGGGTTCGAATCGGGATATCGACGGAAATATTTCTTCTCTAATATTTTTCTCTTCCACACCCTGTCCTGCTCTCTAACAATGTTCCGTGGTCTGCTTTCGTCTCCACTTTCTGCTCCAACCCCCTCACTTCCTTTGCCCCCTCCTCTGTGTTCCCGACTCTTTCTGCAGCCTTTCTACCTCTAATCCTAGGCTCCTCCTTTTCACTGCTGTCTTTTAGCCACACCCCTGATCTTCTGGTAGGAAAGATCCACACCTGACTGGCCTTCTGGAACAAATCTTGGAGGTCCTGTGTGCAAGTTGCACACGTTAAAGATCCCTTGGTGGTCCAAAATCTGTAAGTGTAGGCTTCAGCCGCCACTCGGGCAGAATTTAAAATTTCCAACCAACTGGAAATGTTTAATGTGTCTCGTGCGCTCATATGACCTTATGTAGTTCCGTCGCCCGTAAAACAGTTTCCATTAAAAGAAACTTGAAAATGTATTAACCCAAGTACATTGCACTACCCACTCATGCAGCATATCAGGTTAAAGGATAACAAATTCTGCACCATACGACCTATTCATTTTTCATCCACGACAGGAATTGCCCCAGATATGGTCACTCAAAATTGACCTTTAAAAAATCATGCTTGGCCAAAATGTGTGAAATCAAAGAAACATAAACGTGTGTTCGCGCTTGTACTGAGGAACACCAATATTGGTGGATATTTAATACGATAATTTAAAACAGATTGGAACACAACTTAGTCACAAATACCAAGTAAACTTGGACCTAAACATTTCATGTGCTCTTTTTAATGGTTTTGTAAAGAGTATGAACCCTTTAGGCATGGGCTGTGTTAAATGTTGGACACAATTATCTGTCACATCATCTCGAATGTCACAGAAAGTAGCAAACAAAACGTCTCAATTTAAATCGGGACCCTTTACTGATGGCCAATCCGTTGTGGGCATAGTTTGCTTCTCGGAGAAATGTCTAAAGGCGTTGGCCCTGTGAGAAGGAGCTTTGTCGTGTTTAAAGATGTCCACATATTATAACACCATGGCGAAACTAAGGGAACAACGTGACGTTCCAACACTTGTGAGATGTAATCCTCAAAACAAATATTCCTCAATGGCAGATGATTATGTTCAAAATTGAACTAAAACAGTACTGGCTCAAAAAAGGTTTCTGCTCTTTACATAACCAAAGGCTCGAAAACCGAATTTACGAATGAACGCATTTAATTGTATGCAAAGGTGGGATTCGTGACTTCTCTGTTTCCCATCAGTCTAAAAATATAATAATAAAATGTTTATTGCAAATACAAATATATTCCCCACTCATGCGATATGCAATAGACGTCCATTCCATACTACCAATTTGATGTTTATGCATTCAAATGCAAGGCCAAAAGTAGTTTCAAGTTTGTTTGATTTCACACAATTTCGCCAAGCATGATTTTTTAAGGTCAGTTTTGAGTGACCATATCTTTGGCGGCTCCTGTTGTACATGAAAAAAAAGATTGTCATATGGTGTCGAATTTATTTAGCTTTAAATTGGTATGCTGCATGAATGAGCTGTGCGAGGCTTTATCACGATTACTGGGTGGATTACTTGGATGGCCTCATAATACAAGACCAAGAACAACTCATCTCATCATTGTCACGCACTCCCAGAGCATCTTGCGAAGGGTTGAGAAAGGGCTTCTTCGGAGTGAATGGATGAACCCAATACAACACTCATCACTTAGAGCCATCACCTGGATATTCTGTCCTGGGCACTATGGAGTGAAAGGCAATGGGGAGGCTGATAGGCTGGCAGGCAGTGTCGTGGTTGATGGTGAGGTGAAATTTGACAAAGGAGAAGTGTTGAAGACCCTGGAGAAAAAGTTGCGGGATGAAGAAGACAAGGATACAGCAGAACACCACACAATCATTAGGATGCGGGAAATGGGGATAGAGAGGGGAGAAGGAAGAAAGGAACGATTATCTGGAAAGGAAAGACGTCGCCATTATCAGACAGCCACCGGAATAATCAGTATGGATACCTTGCGTCTTTGGTGCTGGGGGGAACTGAGCTCTTATGGACCTGTCCGGTGTGCAATGACGTTGTTGCCCAGGACAGGTAATACAGGTAATACTGGGTGAATACATTTTTCAAGTTTCTTTGGGACGTCACTGTATGTGTTCCTTTTTTTTCTGCAAGGACATTCAACATTATCGTTGGCTGTCCTGCAATAATAGCAGAAACGCAAGGAGCACGCCGATGGCTTGATTTATCTGATTTTAAGTTAAACCTACCATGCTTCTTGGGAGACAATGATAAAAGGTGATTTTGGCTTTTGATAAATAAACACCGAAACTTCATTTTGATAAACAAAGAACGGAAAAATCGTTTTCGGGAAAAATATTAATTTTTTTTAAAAAATTGGTGTTGGTGGTGTGAACATAAATTGAAGCACCAACATATTATTCTATAACATGACCTACTTTTTACACTATAATTATTACTAACATCAAAGTAAAAGCGTAAAGACAAAAAAATCTAGATATTTTTACGCAATCAAAAAGTTTCACCTTTCTTTTTACCTCCAGCACATTTTAAGCTTAATTTTGGCTGGCCCTATCTCGGGTGACTTTTATAGTCGAAGAAGAAATGTTGCAGACAGCTTTGAATTGGTATGCTCCAAGAGTAGGTGATTCTAGGCTTTAAAAGTCCCAATTCGGTTCAATATTATGGAATTTGAGTTGTAGGCATTTTTAGCCTTCTCAGCCTCTCCTACAACTGCTTCATTGCATAATTACCCCCAAAAACCGTATTTTTTCCCAAACCGGCCATGTTTGTTACCATCATTTCCTCATTAAGTCAATATTTTATTTTTTTTTATCGGCCGTTTTCTCAAAACGCGACTTTTCTCTTTACTTTCTTGAATAACTCCACCATTTTTTATCCAATCTTCATGAAATTTTCACGATAATACTAAACATTGGTATGTTGAATTTTTGATATATGGAATAGATTTTTTATTGGTCGTGTCTGGAGTGTGGATTTTTACGGATTTTTTGCAAACTTGAATACTACCTCAGGAAAAAATTCATTAAAAACTTTCTAATTCGTTTAAGAAAAAAAAAAAGGACAAATTTTTAGATTGTATGTTTGTTAACACGCATGCAAAAAAATTATGAATTTCCATGAGCAATAAGTGCGGTATTCATTACGTAAGACATGTCAACAAAATGCAATATTTCCGCCGTATCCATGGAAACAAAACTTTTTTCTCAAATTTGATTGCGGAGTTTAAGACTCCTTTCTATGCTTGTTATATTTGTGAAATATGATAAAATGTTGTCCAGTAATAAGCAAGATAACTTTCAGGTGTAGCCCCCCCCCCCCCCCCCCACTCCTTAAAACTGTTTGATTGGCTGAATACATGTTCAGGTTTCTATCGGACGTCAGTGTGTGCGCGCGTGTGTGCTTGTGTGTGTGTGTGTGTGTGTGTGTGTGTGTGTGTGTGTGTGTGTGTATGTGTATGTGTACGTATGTGTGTTTGTGTGAATGTGCTTCTGTGTGTATGTGTGTATATCAACTGTATATGTATGTATGTATGTATGTATGTATGTATGTATGTATGTATGTATGTATGTATGTATGTATGTATGTATGTATGTATGTATGTATGTATGTATGTATGTATGTATGTATGTATGAATGTATGTATGTATGTATATGTATATGTATGTATGTATGTATGTATGTATGTATGTATGTATGTATGTATGTATGTATGTATGTATGTATGTATGTATGTATGTATGTATGTATGTATGTATGTATGTATGTATGTATGTATGTATGTATGTATGTATGTGTGTGTGTATTTGTTTGTTTCTTTCTTTCTAGACTTCGTCCGTCTGCTGCAGGATAAAAAACCCCAACAATGACACCCCTTTCTGTTTTGTCAGCCGTCTTAAGGAGGGGGGGGGGGGGCACCTTTTACTTGTGAACACTTTGACGTCATTGTGCGGTCTTCTTTCCGGTCTTCCTCTTGATTCTTCTCCTGTTCTTGGTCAGCATTCGGGAATCATTTAGACCATCTGCTGCTTCCACTCTGCCTATGTTGCCCGCACATTTATATTTTTGTAGGGGGTGGGGGTAGAAGTTTGAGGGTATCTGTCACTACTGCTCTCATTCTTATTCTTGTATGATTTACTTGAGCTTGTATTCTTATGCCCAGCATCTTTCTTTCCATTGCTCTTTGTGTTATCCTTATAGTGCGGTAAAAAATGTGTGACTCAACTTATTGTCAAATATTTCTTCAGCTTTGGAACATGTTGTTTCCAGCTTTACCACAACGACTTGTATCATTTTGTCTCAACAGATTAAAATTTTTGTAAGTCCTGTTAGCTGTATTCAAAAGCATTCCTGAATTACTATTTATTAAAATCCTACTGCATGGTTTCCACAGAAGTAAAAAGGTTTACAGATGGGACAATATCATTTCTAAAAGCAAATCAGTTATTTTATTTTTGATCGCGACATGCTTATTGTTGAATTCGTGTTTTTGAGAACATTTAGTGCAAAAAAAATTGTTCACTATAAAATTAATTTCTCGTAACAAATTTAACCACTATTAAGTGTCAATGGTGAGATGTGACGTAGGCCATGCGCATACAAAATGTGTGTGAGAAGCAGGAAGTGCTGTGAATAATCCAATTTTTTTGCTTGACGGAGATTTATAGTATTTTATATAAATTGATGAATTTATGAAGAAGTGTTTTTATATTGTATTTTAGCCTTTATTATTGTGGACAAAATATGACTATGTTAAAACAGCTGTGCTTAATATGGAAGGCACTGACTCACCCGTTTAGGAGATATTTGAAGATAAGTTGTGGCTAGAATTTTTGACAGCACCATAATTTCATTATGATTTTTTTTTTGGTTATTGGCCTGGTCTGGCATTAATGACTTACTGCTGAAAAAAGACACAGATTAAAGACGCGTATTTTTTGTGATGTGTGCACATGTGTATGAGTGTGTGTGTATGTGTGTGTGTGCGCGCGCGTGTGTGTGTGTGTGTGTGTGTGTGTGTGTGTGTGTGTGTGTGTATGTGTGTGTGCGCACGTGTGTGTGTATGAGTGTCTATGTGTGAATTACTTTAAGAAAAAATGATAACTTTCAAAATTAAAAAAAAGATACAAACATCACTTAATAGTACTAATTGTGATGCAGGTGCGCAATACGTTTTTCAAACTTCCAAAAATGTCACAAAACAAGCTACAAAAATTCAGCAACAAATAAAATAGAGGGGGGGTTTCTTTAAAGTTTATTAAAATTCCATGAATACATTTCAGTCTTTAAAATCACACCTTCAGTTTATGAGGACTCTTGACCATAAGGAAAATTCGACCCACATTCACACATCTTATTTGTTATAGTTTTAAATGCCTTCTGTAGCTCGTATTTAGGATTTTTTAATACACATGTGCACTGTCTTATATGGCCGTCTTGAAAAACATTTCAGAAGGATGGCAATGGAGATAAAAAATTCATCCACACTGGGGAAATGTTTGATTTCTTTCCTCGCTGAATCATAAGTTGCACGTACCATCAACAGAACAAAGTGTCATTATATTTGAATAGGTTTTTTTCTGATTATCAATGACTCGCCGAACTCAGAGTCATCTCTGTTCTAAAAATATCAAAAGCATATTAATGCACTTTATTAATCTTATTTTGCAGAGGGAAACACACGAATAGCATACTATGTATTTTTTGCACGTGTTTTATGGCGCTCGCAGCTGCATAAGGTCATATGAGCGCGCAGGACACTTTAAACTTTTTCAGTTGGTAGGAATTTTTATATTTTTCCAAGAGTGAAGCCTACTTTTATCGATTTTAGACCAACAAAGGGATATTTAACGTGCACAACATGCACCGGGGCCATTCGAGATTTTTCACCCTTGTCCGAGAAGGCTAGGTGTAGATCTTTCCTACCAGAAGATCAAGGGTGGGGCTAAAAGACAGCAGTAAGAAGGAGTCAAGGAGTAGCAGTAGAAAGGCTGCAGAAAGAGTCAGGAGCCCAGAGGAAGGGGCAAAGTAGGTGAAGGGGTGGGGGCAAAAAGAGGAGACGAAAGCGGACCACAGAACATTGGACAGGAGGTTAAAGGAGACAATTTTAGAGAAGAAATTTTTTGGTCGCTACTCGGATTCGAACCCGGGATCGTTGAATGAGAGGCCAACACCTTAACCTCTTGGCCACGAGAGCCCCCTATACTATGTATTTACAGTGGCTAGAAGTACACGTAGAAGAAAGAATCCAGAGGGACTTTTTTTAATTCCTCACTCTGACTCCAATGGGCATATTATTTTTTATTCATTTCTTTTTAGGCTTCTGAGTACATCCACTGAACCTCTTGACTCGCCATTTGAACTTTGTTAACCCAGATCCATTTCGTCATCTGTTACTTTTTAAAGAATACATGGGTTATGATGGTAGACAATGGTGTACTCTACTTGTGTACCGAAAATAAGAATATATGAAATCGTGGTTTGTGTTTTCATATTCTTGTTTATTTAAAGTGTAAATTTGCAGAACGAACGAATTAAATGTACCTTGTGTCTAAAATGGACCCATATCGAGTGTAATGACTAGGTCATTTTGTAACCGATTTCAACAAAATTTCAAATAAAATAAAGATTTAAAGAGGAAGACGTTATATTTGTCAATATGAAGAAAGTCAAATCACATATATGAAAAACATTTTTACTTTACAATTTCAGCCTAAATTGGGTGAACTTTTTGCATGTGCTTCAAAATCAACCATGTTGTTCTATTTTAAATAGCCATTATCTATGCTATGAAGAAACATTGATAACAATTGATGGTGTCAACTAAACTCAGGGAAGGCTGTCCTAAATAAATTGTATGCTCCAAGTGTAATTTCTCTCTAAACAAGCTCCAACACGTCACTGGAAATTTAGAATACACCTGACTTGCACCTGTTCGCTTATTTGTAGGTTGCTTCCGCAAACTCTGTCAAAAAACAACAACAAATAAAAAACAGCCGAAATAATTGAAGGGGTTCAAGTCGGGTGAATACAATAAACGTTCATTTGTAAGCTTTCGGCGTAAATGTAGTTTCTCAAACATTAGAATTTCTTTTCATGTTTGGTGCGAGGCCCCACCCCACTGGAGCCAGGCCTCAACAGTATAGATCTAGCATCCTGTCCTCGCCAAATATCTCCAAAATGTTACCAATGGTTTTGCCGCTCTAGACCTGAAACCAGAACTGGATGATCACTAAACTGTTGCTGCATGCTTTTAAGAAGTAAAATTTTGCGTTTTATCCAATTTTGGATAACATTTTAAAAACCTGACATTTATTTCTGAAATACGTTGATTGATGTTCATTATAAATACAAAGGTAGAACATTATTTGTTCAAAGTTTGT
>NW_004797404.1:1232774-1234071 GCF_000002075.1 Aplysia californica | reverse complement strand
CGGTATATTTTAGAAACCGCTATTCCAATGTACTGGTATTTTATTACTTGTACTGTGACTGGGGCAGTTTAAGACTGGCTCAAAATTGATCTTCCAAGGGTATCACCGCAAGCCCAAGACATACGAGTACATCAGGATAGTGCACATAAGAAATCGTCCCAGGACTGCTGTTCCGCAAAACAGTAGATTTAATATAGTTATAGAGTTTTATCTGTCAGCCAGCTTACTATTTGTCGCTGACTGAAGAAATTCGAAATTGTAGTTTGGTTGGATACCTGCACACAGAAAACGTTTACAATCAAGACACCGTCGGACTTGGATGAAGTGAGCAAAGTTACACCGCCGATGGACCAACAGGAAACGGAGCACTGTCGTGTTCTCGAAAGACATCTTGGTTCCAAAATAAAGGTTGAAGACCAATAAGCACTACAACTAAAATTTGTTCATCCGCCCATGACATTCGAACACGGCGATGCCCCCATGCTACCATTTTTGTTCTTTTAAATCCAGAATAACGTCTCTCTAATGGAAATACAGCATGTCCTTTCTTAAGATTTGAATCCAATTGAGTACCGGTCGGACAGGATTTGCCGATTGTCATTTGCAGACTCATGTGTTCTATGCGCAGGATATGCACGGCTGTGTTGAATACACATTACATTTGATGTGCGACTTTTGGAATATACCTTTGTTATAAAACTTCAGTCGTGAAAGAAACATTTATGCTTTAAAAAATACATTCATGTAGATATATCTGTTAAATGCACCAATATCTAAATTTAGTTCTCGAAAAAGTTATCAACTATCTTAATAAAAGACGAAACGATCGAACACAAAAATGGTATAGTTTTTGATCGCAGTAAACATGTAGCCCACAAAGAGCCTGCCACTTTGCTGTTACAAGACGCTCATCAAGCTGAACCTGTCTACTGATAAACAAAGGTTCCGAGAGTGCCTTTTATTACGCTGCTATTTACTCAGCCTGTGTTTCAGAATCAAAAGTTGTGTTCAAAGTGCAACCACTTTAGAGCATCACGTGGTGTTCATGTTACTGTCTGATGAAAAGGGAATTCTGCCCCAACTTGATACTGATGCCAAACGCAGAGTTTCGAAAGCTTCCACATTCTTAGATGAGTCTT
This sequence comes from Aplysia californica, assembly GCF_000002075.1. Classification (NCBI taxonomy): domain Eukaryota; kingdom Metazoa; phylum Mollusca; class Gastropoda; order Aplysiida; family Aplysiidae; genus Aplysia; species Aplysia californica. The sequence goes on along the minus strand of NW_004797404.1, from coordinate 1,232,932 downwards.
AAAACAATTCGTGTTTTCAAAAATAATTTAATTTGGTTGCGTGTTACTCATTTTGTGTGATTTTTTTTCAAACAAACACACACATTCTCTCTCTCTCTCTCTCTCTCTCTCTCTCTCTCTCTCTCTCTCTCTCTCTCTTCAAGACGTATACATCTCTT
>NW_004797404.1:1213106-1230981 GCF_000002075.1 Aplysia californica | reverse complement strand
AATCTGTGTGTGTGTGTGTGTGTGTGTGTGTGTGTGTGTGTGTTTGGGCTTCTTAATTACTATTATTGCTTTCTACTAGGTGGGTCCAATAAGTGTGGCCATCGATGTGAATCACCTTAATTTCCAACTCTGCAGCGGTGGTGTGTATGACGAGCCTGATTGCAGCTCTACCCAACTGGACCACGGTGTTTTGGCTCTGGGATACGGCACTCAAGATGGGAAAGATTATTGGATCGTTAAGAACAGGTTAGTCTGTTTAATAATGTGTGTTCGGGTTGTTTCCTTTATTTTGAGCTTTTCCCGTTTTTTGAGCTCTGTTTGTTATTTATGAAACATTCAAACTGTGAAATTCTGATGGGGCGGAAAATCTCCCACTACGATTTTTCAAAAGTTCGTCAAATTTCAGCTTTCGTCAGGTATAATTCAAAGTGTTCAAAGACTGATATCTGGAGAGTCATATCTTGTAAGCAACACATTTTCTGTTAAAACATTGGCAAATTTCACCATGTTAAAAACAGTAATCTGCACGTCGCCTAATACACATTTTACTGACCCTGACTGCATCTTTATTTTGGCTAATGAAACAATCTGCCTAAACAACAGTTCACATAATGACTCTTGTGACCAAAGCAAAAATACTTCTTTTTGCAGTAATCCTAGTTTCGAGGAAGGATTTTCAAATCTGTGGGTGCATGCACTCATAGATCATGCGTCAGTTCGACTTACTTCACAACGCTGGTTCGTCACTATTATTGCACCCAAATACGGCGTTATATCCTATTTATCTAGATCTAGGCCTAACAGATAGATGTTAGGAAACACGAGAGACACTGAAAAGATGATGACAATCGAAAAAAACTTGGTTATGTGATAGAAATATTATATTTTTAGCTCTGATCTGAGAAGAGTTGGTGTTAGATCTTATCTTCCGGAAGAACAGGGAAGTGGCTGAAAGGCTGTTGTAGGAAGGAGCAAGGAGTAGCAGTAGAAAGAGTCAGGAGTAACGTAAAGAGGAGGCTAGGAATAGGAGAAGGAAGTGGAGAAGGAAGTGGAGATGGAAGAAGGAGACAGAACAGGACTTAAGAACAGGATAGGTGGTCAATTTTAGAGAGGTACACTTTTGACGTTAGTTATTTTAATTCCATGTGTGTGTGTATGTTTGTTTGTGTGTGTGTGTTTGTTTATGTGTGTGTGTGTGTGTGTGTGTGTGTGTGTATGTGTGTGTGTGTGTGTGTGTGTGTGTGTGTGTGTGTGTGTGTGTGTGTGTATGTGTGAACATCTTCCTCCCTCTTACAAAATTAATGGAGAATCTCCCTCCAGCTTTAAGAATGTTTCTTTTAACGTCGTTGTTATTTTTTTCCCATAACACTGCATTTAAACAAACACACATGTTAATTTGCTAGCTCGGCTCCTTAAGTTACAATTTTAAAGATCTTTTGTTCAGGTGGGCTTTCACATGGGGCATGGACGGTTACATTCTGATGAGCAGGAACAAGGACAACCAGTGCGGTATTTCGACCATGCCCAGCTATCCCACCGTCAACTAATCTGCTATTTTGTCGCAAGAACTGTGTGTCTTAATTGTCCAATATCTTATGTATGAGAATGACATACTTTTGATTCTAATAAAAGTCGGTATGCCGAAATGTATTTTTAGAAGCAAATAATTTGTTTTTCTAAGGGGCACCACCCAGCGACTGTCACTTTTGCATTGCCCCGTAGTGAACACATTACTTGTATCCGGCAATATTGATTGAGGTAGCATCTTTATTTTGTTCTTATGACTTTTTCCTTGTTATCTGAACATACTATAAGGACCGGATCTCAAAAACCTCCCCGTAACCCAACCCACCTCCCATCAACCCCCAACCATACGTTTAACCACCAAGCACATATGGCATTCATTTAATATTTTTTCATATACTGAGTTGCAAAAGTTCTGTTATACCCATTACATTACGATAATTTTCGGTACAGAATTGCAGGCAAAATTAAAAGTACGACTTGTGTGACTTATGAGACTCCTTGTGCAAGAGCAGACGAAAAAAAATCATAAACCGGAAGTAGTGCATGGACAAAGTGTTGGTATTGGTTTCTTTAGATGTACGTTAAAATCAACGCTTCCTATAAGCAACATTTGCTTTGAATCACGTAGACAATGTGTTATCACACTTTACACACTATGAAATTCCGTACTTTTTAACGGTTGGGTACTTTTTTAAACCTGTTTTTCAAAATAAAAAACAGAACAAAATCAGAAAATAAAGGGTTTGTGTGTATGATAAATTCTTTAATTGCGCTTTCTGCTGTTGCAAGACACGTAACTGTGTGGAGAAGAACCATCTAACGCTTGAATAAACGTTTTAACACCACTAGAACTGTCCAAGACAAGCCTAGGCGAGGCCAACCAAGGGCGACAACTCGATGTTAGAATTGGGTTATTGTCAACACCCAGGTACAAAACCCGTTCCAACTAAGCGCATGGACTGTCAGGTACTTCTAACTATCTTAAAACACCATTATTAGACATCTATAAGATCGTGGATTACGTAATTATAGCCCTTTGCGTAAAGCCATTCTAACCCTGTTTCATTGAACAAATCGCCCAATTTGTTGCACAACACAGGTGATGGAACTAAAGACGTTGGTAAAGTGTTCTTTTAAGCAATGGTTAAGGTTTCTAATTTGTCACATTGAAGGAAGAGAAAAAGTGTTTAATAGAAGAGGATAGAGATTTTCCAAATCCAACGTCCCACAAGAAGCCTGAATCGGTGGCTGAAATCTGATAGTATGGGGTGGAATCTCTGCTCTTCATCGTACATATTTGGTTACTTTTCAAAGCAACCTCAAATGACGACGGTATTGTGACGAAATTCTTCGTCACGGTGACTACGCTACATGGCACGGATGATGGAACGTGCTAACAAGACAACCCCCGACCACAATTGGCTACGATCAGTGAAAACTCCTTCCAAACTCATCAAATCGTTGTTCTGGACTGCCCTGCAAGACCAACAAGCATTAACCCAACAGAACATCTGTAAGATGGCTGTGACTGGAGGATTAGAAACAGGCTGCACTCCGTAAAAACTCGTCAGGAACTGATGACTGCACTTCACAAGGAATGAAAGGGGATTCTTCAGACAACCATAAGGACATTAATTCGATCAATGAACAGATGTTTTGTACCTGTAATTCAAGCTGGAAGATGCCACATGCCATGCTGAGCAAACTTTGATTTGGATTTTGCCAGGGTCAGTGTGAATAAAATTATCTCCCTTGAATAAAGAAAGACATTTGTCAATTCTTTTCATGTCATATTGGCAGAAAATGAATAAAGATCTCGTGTACCAAATTTTTCTTAGCAATGTAGAATAGTAAACAAGTTGTTGTACTTTTAAGGTGGGTGTGATAGAACTTTTGGAACTCGGTATATATCCATTCCCTTTTCCCTTCCATTCTTCTTTCTATAATTGATATAGTCATTTATACTCCATGTCAAAAAAGTGTCGGTAACCTATCCATCAATTTCAACAAAATTGTGAACATATAATCTGTAACCAAGGTGGAGCCAATAATTTGTCAACATGCAGAAAATAGATTAACTTGCCTTAGAAATAGAAATCATAGGTTTAAAAAACTTTAAGAACAATTCAGTAGAAACGTAAAAATGTACTTCTATCACAGTGTGTGTCTGTGCGTTCAAGAACTTTATATCGTTTGTTTGTTTTTAAACTAACATTGCAAAAAACAAACCCAGGGAGGTCATGGCTGTCTCGTAGATTATAATATGCTACCGGTGTTTACCATTCCTATCCAGCCAAGCTCATATATGCGTTTGCTTTGCATTTGAAATTTACGTTACTGTTGTTTTGTTCGGTTCTTATTTCGCCGAGGGAGACATACAGTGAGCATTAATGCTAGAAATAGAAGAAAGAATCCAAGGTTGATGGTTTTTCTTTACTTTTTTTTTTCAATTCCTCCCTCTGACTCCGACGGACATGAAACATGTATATTCATGTGAGACTCTTGAGTGGGGCCACTTGACCACTTGACTCGTCATTTGAACTTTGGTGGTCTGGATCTATTTTGTCAGCTTATATCAGTTTGGTATAAAAATTATAACTTGTCAGTTGTTATCACTCGTTGAAACTCGTGATAACAACTTTTTAGTTTCGCTCGTAGAACAGATAATGATACACACTCACACACACACACACACACATACACACACACACACACACACACACAGAGAGAGAGAGAGAGAGAGAGAGAGAGAGAGAGAGAGAGAGAGAGAGAGAAACAGACAGACAGACAGACAGACAGACAGATGGACAGAGGCAGAGACAGACAGAGAAATTAGAAATGCAATATAGTTGTTTTTTTAAGATCAATTGATGTTAGCGAAATACAAATGCCACTTAGCAGGATTTAATGTTACATAGAAATGTTCATGCCCCCTAGTGAAAAGGTCAAATTTAAAAGGAAAAATTAAGTGAACCGTTGTACCAAACAAGTTCAAAAGTAAAAAAAAAAAAGCAATTCTAAGTAACACAATAGGGAGTTCGAACGCCACATAGCAAAAACAAATCTTTCAGATTCCTCAAAGTGAGCAAAATTTTTAATGTGCTCGAGCTAAAGTAACGACACCCATAGGCAGTATCCATTAAAGGTGAATTGGTCACCATTAAAAAAAACCCACTAGATTTTGCTCTCGTGGAAAGAAATTGTCATTGGACTGAAGCAACCAGACATCAATATTTAACATGGCTGATGTGGACAATTGGTCGCTTTTAAAGGACAAGCGGGCTAACCCAGATTTCGTGTGTTTCCAGAAATCTTTGACCTGCACCTAAATTGGGCATTGCCCTACCTATAGGAAAAGTTTGGTTTCATTGGTTTGTATATTTGTTTGATTATAATGAAAATTCTCCCTGTCTTTTAAAGAAACTGAACAAGGGTCCAAAAACTTTACCTTCGATTTTCTCAAAACATCATTTTCGGGATAGCCCCCTTGTGCTTAAAAGCGACCAATTCGTCGATGAGGCTGGTATCAACAAGTTGACAAAAAGATACAGAGGAAGAAAACGGTGTAGTTACTGAGCTGTTCGAATAGTACAGTGTCGAGGGGAACCAAACCGCACGACGACATAAATTGCTGTCAGTTCCGTAGGTGGCCTGATCTTTAACGATTTTCAAGAAAAGAGAACGACGTCAGACAACTTTCGTTTCAACCTATCCCTCTAAGAAATTGTTCCAGCAATACCCATAACGAAGTATGCTTTGTATCTATCCAACAACGCTCGTGCACAAATGTAAACTTTAAAAGCCAACTCATCAAATAAGTTCGAGGTGATATGTCTTACCCCTACACTCCATTTCTTAAAAACTGTGACAACGCTTCTAAATTTGGATACACGATTTGAAAGAGAAGCTCGCTGAAGCAAGAAACCAAAAGCTCACTCAGCAGACTCGTAAATAAGAATGGTAACACTTGCGCAGTTGATGGAACAAAACGCCCACGCCGTGACTATGGTGAATATGACAGCAGCCTTCAGATCAATGTGACTTTAAATATGTAGTACAACAATATAAAAACTTCATCATAAGAATCATATTAATTACTTTTTTAAATATTAATAAGTAACATTTATGCTGCGCATTTCCTTTTTCTAATAATGCTTACATCTTGAAAATTAATGGACATGTGTGTACGTAAAAACATAGTATAGTGTAAAATATTATGTATTATACGTATAAAAATTTGTATGAGAAAAAAAGACACGCGATGAGACTGTCAATGCGTTTACTAAAAAGTTTAGAAGGCAATCAAAACTTACTAACAGTGACCAAAAAATTGAAACTTAAATGGCTAGAAACACTCAATAAAACATATGTTATCTATAGATAGAATAGCATTTCCTTTCTCTCTGACCCCCCCCCCCTTTCTGTTTCTCTCTGTGCCTCTCTCTGTGTCTCTCTGTGTCTCTGTCTGTCTGTCTGTCTGTCTGTCTGTCTGTCTGTCTGTCTGTCTGTCTGTCTGTCTGTCTGTCTTTCTCTCTCTCTCTCTGTGTCTCTGTCTCTCTGTCTCTGTCTCTGTCTCTGTCTGTCTCTCTCTCTCTCTCTCTCTCTCTCTCTCTCTCTCTCTCTCTCTCTCTCTCTCTCTCTCTCTCTCAATCTCCCACCTTTGTTCTCTTTATCTCATTTTCACAAGCTATTTCTTCAGTCTCGCTGTCGGGCATACAAATTCATGTATAACAGTTCATCGTTGTGACAGGTATACATTTGTGAATAAGTACTGCTTCAGCTGTTGTTTTGAAAATGTAAATAGTTGGGGTACTTCTTATTTTACATGGTACCAAAGAAGAAAAAGGTACGCTCAACGCATGTTTTGTAACTCTGTTTTGGGGTTCAAAGAATTAGATTGTCAGTGGCTGAACCAAGGGCTCTAGGTGGTTGATATAACTCCAGGAATTGATGTTTGGGAACTTTGATAGTTTTTTGGCCGTCAAACCGGATAAAATAGCATTACAGTAATCACTTTTTAAATCAAATCACATTTGTAACTAATGTCTTGGCTTTAGTTGAATAATTTTTTATTTGCCAAGTTAAAAAAAAACACATGAAAATAGATACGTTTGCTGAAATGGCTAATTTGGGAGTATAAGGACATAGCATAATCCAACTGAACCCCTTGATTTTTAAGATTTCAGTTTTAACGATTGATATAATTATTGATGTAAGTTTTGGAGTTCTTGGAGATTTCTAACGGCTTTTGTATTTCCATACTACATTGTTGTTGTTGTTTTTGTTATCGATCTAGCAACAGCTGGGCTCTCGCCCTTCTGTCCAATGCCATGTAGTAATAAGTGCAGGTCTGCCGCAGTTGCTGTAATGTTCCATAGAGTGTGTTTTCTATGTTAGGTCTCGGAGGGAGAAGGGTAGCTCTGATGTCATTTAGGGCTGTGCAGTGGAACAGGTGAGGCTCCACAGTCTCATATGCATAGTCACACAAGGGACAAATTGGGGGAAGTTCCGGGTTTATTCTGTTCAGGTGGAAGTTGAGCTGTATATGTTCTGTTGGTAGGCGGAAGATTGTGATCTGTTTCTTTCTCTGAAGGCGGTTGATATTGCCATTCCTTTTTGTTGTGGTCATGTGTTTGAAAACTGCTCTGCCTATCTTCCCAGGGCCCATCTGTTCATCCAATCTTGTTTGTTGTTGCTTTTGATGATTTGTTTTGCAGTGTTGTATGAAGTTGGAATGTTGGGTTGTTCCTGTCTAGATCCCCGTTTGGCAAGTGTGTCTGCTCTGTCATTTCCGGGTATGTCTGAGTGTCCGGGGACCCACTGCAATACTAAGCTGATGCCACAGAATGTTATCAGATATTGGGATCCAATCAGTATATGGGTCAATTCTTGGTTTAGATGATGGTCATTTTCTATGGTTTGTAATACTGATAGTGAGTCAGTGAAAATCACAATACTCTGTGCTTTTCCAGGATGAGTGTCAAAAACTGTGCGGATATGGTACAGTGCTGTTTCAATTGCCATCATTTCTGCATCGTAGTTGCTGCATTTCTCTCCACAGGCTGCAGAGATCTCATTGGAACTTCCATCTGGGTACTGTATTAGTGTTCCATATCCGGCTTTGGTTGTGCCTTTGAATGTTGAGCCGTCCGTATAGACGTGTATCCAGTCATCTGAATAGCTGTCGATTGTTATATGTGATTCAAGCATCAGCGTCACTGGGTCTGAAGATTTTGTGCTCTTGTCTTTGAGAGATGTTGTAATGATTGGCTTTTTTAAAGAAAAGTGGGGAGGGATGATTGGTTGACTCTTTTGGTTTCTTTTCTGTTTTGTGGTAGATGGTGGCTCTCCATTAGTTCTGTGATGTGATGCATGATTGGCTTTTGTTGAATTCGTTTCTTTGGTTTCCATGTTTCTACTAATTTCCTGTTTGGGTGGTTGGGGCACATTCTTTTAGTTCTTTCATGTAGCTCCAAAACTGCTTTATCTCTGCGGATTCCCAGAGGTTCAACATTTGCAAGGATTTCGCACGCGGCAGTAGGTGTGGATCTCATGCCACCATTTATAAAACGAAGGGCATTGTTTTGGACCTTGTCAAGGGTGTTGCAAGTAGTTGTACTGCACATAGTGAGTAGGCTATTGCTGTATTCCAGGGAAGATCGGACATAACCCAGATATAGAGCTCTCAGATGATGTTTGTCTGATCCCCATGAACTGCTTGCGAGTTTCTTTAAAAGTTGGAGTCTTTTTTGTGCCTTGTTCCTTATGTTCTCCACTTGGCTTTTCATGGTTAGCTTATGGTCAAGTTTGACTCCTAGGTAAGTTGGATGTTCTTCTTTGGGGAGACATTCATTTCCTATCTTTAGTTTGAGATTTTCTTTGGCTGCTTTATGGCTCTTCGTGAAGATGGTGTACACTGTTTTCGTGCAGTTTATTTGAAGTTTCCATTTCTGACAATTATGGAGCCTCTTGAGATCTTCATTTAATTTCCCTGCCCCTACTATCGTGCTGTGATGTGTCTGCCAGAGAGCAAGATCATCGGCATAAAGAGTCTTTTCTGATTTCAGCACGTTCCTTACATCATTGAAGAAGATCAGGACCAAAGTGCAACTCAGACAAGAACCTTGAGGTAGGCCTTCCTAGAGGACTTCTCTTGACGAGTGGGCATTGTTTACCTTGGTTTCAATGTTTCGATCCGACAGGAAGAACTTGATCTATTTGTAAAGTTTGCCATGTATCCCGAGGTCTATCAATTTTATGAGTAGGCCTTTTCTCCACACTCTGTCGTACGCCTGTTGGAGATCTACAAAGATAGTGACAGTGCGTTTACTCTCCTGAAATCCATCCTGGATGTTTTGACTCAGTTTTAAAAGTTGATCTTCTGTGTTGCTGCCTTTTCTGAAGCCTGCTTGGTGTAGGTTTAAGCTGTTAGTATTTTCCAGGTACCAGTACAGGCGGTTGTTTATCATTCTTTCCGAAAGCTTACCGATACATGATGTTAATGAGATGGGTCGGTAGCTTTTCGCTTCTCCAGGTGGTTTCCCATTTTTCATAAGCGGTGTAATCTGGGCGATCCTCCATGCCTTTGGTATTCCACTCGCTCTCCACGTGGTATTTATAAGGGAAAGAAGAACTTCTTTTCCTTTAGTACCAAGGTTGCACATCATTTCTTTGTGTATTTTATCTGGTTCTGGGGCTTTCTTTTCCTTTAGCTTTTTGAGGGCCTGACTGAGTCCCACCATGCTATAATCCTCTTCAAAAAGCGAGTTGTTCACTGTAGGAGCTTTTTCTTTATGCTTAGCCCTATTTATGAGAAGTCTTTTAGCCTCGGTTAGTCTGCCTGCCCTGTTTACAGATGCGAAAAAATGGTTAAAATGTTCGGCTCTCTTCTGGTCTTCATTGATGGTGCTGCCTGAAAGGAAAAAGGGTTTGGGGTTGCTTTTTTGTCTTTCTCCCGAGAGGTTGCTGACAAGGGACCAAGCCTTTGTTCCATTGTGGCGGAGGTCAAGATCTTTGCAAGTTTGAGTCCATTTCTCTTTTTTGGCTTTTTTTACTGTCACTTTCACCTGAGCGCAGGTCTTGTTGTAGTGTATTTTGTTTATTGTTGATGGTGATTTTCCAATGACTGTCTGGCTTTCTCTCTTTCTGCCACAGCAGTTTGGATTTTTTCACTCCAAAAGGATTTGAAATTTCTTCGGCATCCCCGTGGAAAGTGCTGAGGTGCAACTTTAAGAATATTTTCGGTGACTGGTCATTAAAAAGATCAGCATCTTCTGTTTCTGCTATGCTGGAGAGCAATTCGTCTGAAGTCTTTTCGTATTCTGCCCAGTTGGCTTTCTTAAAGTTCCATCGAGTTCTCCGAGGGTGGTTCAATGCAGGTGAGGAGGTGATCTGTATAAAGATAGGCCTGTGATCACTTCCTATGTCATCAATCACTTCGATGCGACAGAAGTTTTTAATGTCGGATGAGCAGAGGGTGAGATCAGGCCGGCTGAGAGTCAAGTGGGCTCTGTGAAGTAAGGTAGGAGTTGAGTTGACATCTTGTAATACAGATAGGTTGCTGGTTTCGCACAGCTCCTCAATCTTTCGGCCTGTGCCGTTATAATTGACGTAGCCCCATTCTTGAGAGTGGCCATTGAAGTCACCCGCACAAATGGGTTTTTTCGTAGCTGGCTGCTTGCAGATCAGACAAGTCGCATGTTGTCTGTGGGGGGCTGTCAACATTGTATAGTGTGTACTTCCTACCAATGTGCCATATGGTGGCCTTCTGGATATCTGTCGTTTGGGCAGATGATAAGTGTACGACATCTCCCTGAACATCGTTTCGCAGGTAAGTGACTACACCGCGGCATCCTGTGCATGTGCATGCGTAACTGGTGTATCCTGTGAGGTTCAGGTCCGTACCTTTATGTAGGGTTTCTTGAAGGAAGGCAACATGAATCTGCCTGTCCTTCAGTACTTTGACGAGTTCTGTTTTCTTGTTCCTCAAACCACAGATGTTGAGTTGCAAGAGGTTGAGGGAACTCTTCTTCTGGTTGGGGGTGTAACTGGCTCCCTTCTCAAGCCGAGAGCGTTTCGGTGCTGGTTTAGCTCTGTTTCTGTGTGTATCAAAAGTAGCTCACTTGTCGCTCAGAACAGCCCGGCGATTGCGCTGCCTGTCGCGAACCTTGTTTAACGAGGCGACGTCCGAGCTCACATGTAATGTATTTCTTTGTGTCATTGCATTGTGGACTGGGGTGTCTGTGGACTGTTTGCCCACCCTGAGGATAGGAGGGTACTAGTAGTTTTCATGAGACTGGAAAGACCTAACTGCCCTGTGACCGTGTAATTCCGGTAGGGTTCACGTTGCCCATTCCCCGCCACCAATGGCTACTGGCTAAAGTTTTCTATTCTTTCATGAGATATTGGCCAAGTGGTAAAGCCATTGGATCGTCACGTCCTGGGTCGTTGTGCCTTTACTAAGAGGTTTCACGGCCAGAAACCAAGTCAGGCATTCTGCTCGGTCCATCCCCTGCACCCAGACACTCTCAAACTGGCTGGTACCTTCTCAGCCACATAGGGTGTGTTGATAAAGAAAAGTAGGGGTGTTAGGCAGATTAGACACCCACTCAAAGGAGAGTAGGAGCTTGTTAATGAGGAGCATAGCGTCTACCACGCATCGTGGGTTCTGCCCTAGGCGATGTCTAGGTTCTGCCTCCTCCACCTTGTGGGGCCACACCTGCTCCCATCCTGTTGTTTTAACCCCTCTAGGAAACGGGGGTGGGGGTGGTTTGTTGGCGCCAACAACTCGCCATTCGCCAGAGCCGTGTCAGTGAGGACGGGGACCACCACGGGCAGGTACGGTTGGCTGGATTGGGAGAAGCTGTTTGAGACGCTTAGGCTTTTCTCAATATTTAAATGAGACCTATCACCAGTCCTTGATCCCCCAATCTACATTATTTCCGTCTTATCATCATTCAGGTTCAATTTAGTACTAGTCATACATATGACGTAGAAATCCATACAATACGTAAATAAAAGTTAATTTGGCCTTAACATGTCACTAGATGCATTGCTCGTAATGGGGGCTATGAGGAGCATCATTTGTAAAGCTAGCAGTTCCACGTAATAAAATGTGTAACTGTCTGTCTGGATGGATTTCTTTATGTTTCTATCAAAAGTCTTTGCTGTATTTAAAGCGGTTTTTAAAGATATCTGATTCAACATTTTTTGGCGGTAATCGGGTTTGGGACACCCTGGAGTCCCTTTTACTGATTTCAAACGTTGTATTGCCACAAAGCAAATGTGGTCAGGTACCAACTCACCCCTCTCCTAAAACATCCCAAACATCTCCATGAGCACCAAAGCGAGCCTCATCAAGACCATTTTTTTTTTACCAACGCCCAGGTATCAGTGCCAGACATGGTTCTTGACAAAAGCCCTCGAGAAGAAGCTGGTCACATGCAAAATGAAAGGTCTAAGAAGAGCGGTAAACAAGACAAGACGAGACAAGATAAAACAGGCAGTCATAAGAGACTTGGCAGGAGCAACCCCAGTCCTACCACAAAATTGAGAAAAAGAAGATTGAGATCCTCACACGGAAAATCAATCAGCTCTGAGGGCATACAACACCAGATATTCTTGCTGGAGAGTCAGGGGAAGACCAATACGACGCTGGACCAAATCTGTGGCAGACACCTTCAGAGTTAAGGGGAAGACCCCCCTGCAGGCCGCTCACCTTGCTGCAGACAGACGCCTGTGTCTTCCCGCGACACTCACAGGTACAAGCGGAATAAAAAAGTAAAGTAAGTGAGTGTGCCACAAACAAGATTAGATCTACAATACTTTTTACTCATTTACATTTTCGCGTTTGTTTGTTTGTTTGTTTGTCTGTTGTTGTTTTTTTGTTTCTATATACGTGTTTCTTTGTTTTTCAGTCATCTGTTATAAACTGAGTAATATCAATGTTTGGTCCCGGCAAGCCCCCATCCTCTTTACAACCCACCAGACGCCATTGATAGTGATGTGGTGGTGATTGGGGTAGAGGGAGCGAGGTAATCTAGGCAAATATATAGGAGAAGGTCAAAAAAGACATCCACTTGAGTTCTCACATGATGATAGAGATATGATAAACACAATGGAGATTTTACATCAGCATAAGATGCTAAAACCGAGGGCTTTCAAAAAGTATAAAGTGGGATTTTCAAACTGATAATTTTACTTTGCCTGTGGACATTGCAAGCCATGGTAAGCCTTTGTGTCTCCAATCTTCGTGTTGGCCCGTCTAATTAAAACTCATATGACTGTTATGTACCGAGATACTTTTTATTCCATAGCCACATCGTTCAACATTGAAAACAATTATTCTGGCCTACCTTGCAGAAACAACGCCTGCTGTTCATTTATATTAAAAAAAAAATATTCTCAACGTGTTAAGCCATAATTTATCTGGTTTAGTAACCACAGTTTTAACTGTTGTCCATATTATTCCTCAGCGCTTCTTACAAAATCATTTTATAAATTAGAGATCATTTTTTAGTTCGTTGCGTTCTATGTATCCACTCTTAAATTCCCATAACAAGAAAAATTTGCTAACCATAAAAAGACAACTCCCAAATAATAATACAATTGTTTACCCAGTTACATTTTAGAAGTTGCCTTGAAGTAGGTCAATATTTTTCTCTTCCTTTAAAAAAGGGGGCGTTATATTTGCCAATGCGAAGAAAATCAAATCAAGTACATTTCAAACAAAATTTGGTGAAACTCCAAAACTGTTTAACTTTTAAACAAACCAGCCGTATTGTTTCATTTGCAAGTAGCCACTGTGTGTGCACTGAAGAGCAAATGTATACTCAAATTATAACGCTAAGTAAACTCAGGAGAGGTGGTCGCTATTTAAATTGTATGCTCCAAGTGTTGACCATTTCTTTCAATACAAGCTTCAATACGCCACTGGAAATTTGGGACAACTCTTTTGACTTGCAACTCTTCGATTGTTTGTAGATTGTTTTCATAGACTGTCAAAAAATCCCAATGGAAAAAAATATGTGGTTCAAAAAGGGAGAATGCGGTGACTATTTATTCTCAAGCTTTCGGCTGATATGGCGTTTCCAAAATATTTCTTGCACCACGCAGGGGCACTTTAGAAGTGTGGGTATGCCCCCCCCCCCTCCCAGCGCTAGAACCAGGCCTTAACAGCATAATATCTCTTCCCCAAACTTCTCCTAAACCTTTTCAGCATTGTGAGAATACCCATTCGATCAGACTGTAGCCGAATGCTTTTAAGATGTAAACTTTTGCGTCTTACCCAATTTCGCTTGAATTTTTAAAAAATCTTCCATTTGTCAAATACTTTGATTGGTTTTCTTCATCTTTGTAAACGTTTTTTCCCCCTGGTTGATTGTTTTTGTTTGTTTTTTTTGCTCCATATTTTGTTGTTGAAGTCAGGGCAAAGATGATCGAGTTTTTTTTCATTTCAAATAAGCCCCCTTTTCTTGAACACCGTGTGTCTGTTTGATAATACCTTATATATAATATCAATAAAAACGCAATCCCCCCCCGAAAAAAAATGGAATCAAACTATCTATGTTGCCATTATGTTTACAATGTGATCTAGAACAGTAACAGTAAACAAGTTATGCTCTTTGTCTCCAGATGATCAAGCTCGCAGTTTTTGCCCTCGCTTTTGCCGTGGCTTCTGCCCACACAGACGCCAACTGGCTTATCTTCAAAGCCAAGCATAACAAGAGCTACAGGTACTTCGCCTAAGAATAAAGACTATTTTTTCCATTTTAGAAACATCTATTTCAATGAACTTGTATATAACCCTATTTGAATACTTGTACTGTGACTGGGTCATTTTAATTAATACTGACCCACAATTGATTGTCCAAGAGTACCAACACCAGCTCAAGCTAATACATCAGGAGAGTGCACCTAAAATCGTTCCAGTACAGCTGCTCAAACCACAGGACAATTTTGTTTATAGACTTTAATATGTCAGCCAGTATACTTTTCGTCGCCGACCGAAAAAGGAGTAGGATTGTAGTTAGGATACCTGCACACAGATTATGTTTACAATCATATCCCGATCGGGCTTGGATAAACTAGGCACACCGCCGATATGGACCCAGAGAAAATTGGAGCACCGCCATCCTCTCGAAGGGGTCTCTATTCCAACTTAAATGCAGAAGATGAAATGAGCACCTCAATTTCTTCAGCAACACAATCAGCCCATGACAGTCAAACAGGGCTATTCGCCCATGCTCCTTGCACTCCAGTCCAACTCCTTTTTTTTCTTGAAAAATCCAGAATAACGTCATGGTAGAGGATTCGTGGCCTATCTCACCACCAGATAATTTGAATCCATTTGAGCATTTGTTGGAAAAGACTGACTGTGTCTCTTTACTGAAACAACATTTTGTAGGCTGACTTTTGCAGACTCCAGTACACTGTGCCCTTGATTTGTAGTGCTGTGCTAAAATCACACGTGTAGAATATTGCGTTTTCATGAATAATTTGTAGAATTTACCATTGTTGTCAAAGTTCAGTCTTGAAAGATACGTTTACTCTGAAAGACAATCTATACACCTATCAAGTACTTCATATTTCAATTTAGTACTCTGTATTTATCTACCTATCTATCTATCTATCTATCTATCTATCTATCTATCTATCTATCTATCTATCTACCTACCTATCTATCTATCTATCTATCTATCTACCTATCTATCTATCTATCTATCTACGAAGGTTTTTCCCTCTCCCTGTCTGTAGTTGTGTTACATAAGAAATAAATATATGCGCTCACTTAATCATTCATCCAGTCGCCTGCCAGCTGACTCAATAACGCCTTCTATTTCTCAATCCCTTCACAGTGGAGAAGATGACGTCATCCGTCGCTTCGTGTGGCAGTCCAACCTGAAAAAGATTGAGGAACACAATGAACTGTATGCCCGAGGAATCAAGAGCTACTACCTGGCAGAGAACAAATACTCTGATATGGTCAGTTTCAAAGATCAAGGAGTTGCATCCAGTCAGTCTTCTGTTCATCGTAATTGATAGACCCCCCCCCCTGAAACACACACACAGCCCCCCCTCCCCCAAGCACAAGCCGCTCTTTTCGCTTTTCTTAATTATAATCACCAGGGCTAAAAACAAGAAAGGATTTTTTTGTCAATGAGACTCTAAGAAGTATGCCTCTTTTTACTGTCACCGTTGTCATTTTTAAGAGGTCAAGGCAAGAAAATAAAGAGCAATAAATGAACAGCATAGGGATGGTCGGAGTTCAAAATCTAGATGGTTCCCCATTTTCCTCTCGTCTAGCCTGACTAAATAAATTGACCTTATGCCTCAACCAGGCACTCCTAACTACCGGCAGACGTAGAGTATACTTTACTACTAACAAATATAAAACCCCATCAGATCAATAAAACGTTCAACTGAACAAAATTATGGTTCTAAAAGTTGTTCTGTCTGCATCCACAGACCAACGATGAGTTCAACAGGATAATGAACGGCATGAACGTACACAAGGAGCCAGGCAAATACGTGAGTGGCCAGTACAAGGCTTACCTGCCCGCCTCCGTGGACTGGAGGAAAAAAGGATACGTCACACGTAAGAACAAGTACAATGACTATACATGTGTGTGTGTGTGTGTGTGTGTGTGTGTGTGTGTGTGTGTGTGTGTGTGTGCTGTATTCATGTGTTTGGGCCTCTTGATAACTATAATGTATCATTTTTGAGAAGATAAACACCAATGCAAACAAACAGTAAATATGAATTTAAAACCCATTCTGTCAAACCCCTCCCCCTCCCTCTCCCATCGAGAACATTTAATCAAATGACTAAATCCCAATTATTTCACAACATTCTCACGATCACTTCATTGTTTTTCTTTTAGCGGTCAAAGACCAGGGACAGTGTGGATCATGCTGGGCTTTCTCCACCACTGGCAGTCTTGAGGGTCAACATTTCAAGTCCTCCGGAAAACTGGTCAGCCTCTCCGAGTCCAACCTGGTCGACTGTTCACAGAAATGGGGTATTTTATGATTGTACTTTCTTCACATTCGTCTATAAGTATTAACAGTGCCTAAAAATGTCTTCTTCTTCTTCTTCTTCTTCTTCTTCTTCTTCTTCTTCTTCTTCTTCTTCTGCATGTTAAAAGCAAGCCCTAATTGTTATTTCCCTTTTTATGAAACAATTTGTCAGAAGATAGCCAATTGAATGTTTTACTTGTTTCCAATCCACCTGTTCTATCCAAAACTGAAAAATATTGTCTTTGCCCAAGTTAAAGCTCATTTCTCTCACAACAAATTGCTTGAAATTTTCCAACTAGTCTATAAGGAGTTTCATACTAGTGAAACTGCTCTTCTAAGACTTTTATCGTTATAATTATCATTATTACTGTTATCATTAGTAGTAGTAGTAGTAGTAGTAGTAGTAGTAGTAGTAGTAGTAGTAGTAGTAGTAGTAGTAGTAGTAGTAGTAGTAGTAGTAATTCAAACTGTTATATCATCCCAGAAGTCATCGTATATTTTCCTGGTACATGTATCAGTAGTTGTCGTAGGGAGACACAATCGTTTGTAAGCACTAAGTCGAGTGTCTTGGAAGAGGGTCTAGTCATTGGCTCTGAGGGTGTCTTTTATAGAGTGAGTCCAGTGACGACTTACGTTTCCGTTTCAGGTTGGTCTGGTAGCATTCTTGAGATGTGGGCTTACTATGTTTATTTCTCTGTTGTTAAATGTGGAGGGCGACTGTTGTTGTTCCTGCTGACTCTCTGGCCACCCCATTTCTGTTCTGATTTCTCCTGGTTTTGCTCATTGCTCTCATCGGGCATTTTACTCGCATGTGGTCAGTGTCCTCTCATGTGTTTTTGTCAAGGATCAGGTTTTGCACCACCGCCTGAATTACCACAAATTCATCGTAGCTCTACAATTGGATTAATGTTTTTCTCCTGCTCTCTATAGGAAACCATGGCTGTAATGGCGGTCTCATGGACCAAGGATTCCAGTACGTAATTGACAACAAAGGTATTGACACTGAAACGAGCTACCCATACAAGCCAGAAGACCGTCCCTGCAGCTTCAAGCGGGCAGATGTCGGAGCCAAAGAGAAAGCCTTCCAAGACGTGACAAGCGGTAGTGAGGATGCCCTGCAAAAAGCTGTTGCCGATGTACGCTTGTCCATGGTTTATTCGTTCATAAATAAAACCCCTGTACCAGTATCTACCTCCTTGTCTCAAGCCGTCTGCCCTCCCCATCCCAATCTCCAACGTACATAAACACAGACATACATACATACATACATACATACATACATACATACATACATACATACATACATACATACATACATACATACATACAT
>NW_004797404.1:1208151-1211184 GCF_000002075.1 Aplysia californica | reverse complement strand
TACATAATATTATTATGCCGAAGCAGAAGGATGGTTATTTTGAGAAGAATCAGGAAAAGGGTGCCCGGAAGTGCGCGCACGCGTGCGCGCGCGTGACTATGTTTTTTCGAGTGTATATATATATGTATATATATATGTATGTATATATATTATTATATGGCTGGCCATGCAAAATGACTTGTGGCGAAAGCAAAAATACTTTATTTGCATTATATTGTAACTAATGTTTTAGCGTGAACATCATCATCATTGCCTTTCTCACACTGGATCAGGATGTAGGCCACCAACAAACACTTTCTACCTTTACCTATCCTGGGCTAGTTGCTTGAGGTCATTCCATGTCTTGACTGTCTCCCCACTTTTCTGTACATCGATTTCCGTTACTCTTTTCCAGGTCCATGTGGTCTTCCTCTTGATCTTTTACCCTGTGGGCTCCCATCTAAGACTTTCCTTGTTATGCAGCTGCTTGACTTGTCCAATCCGTTGCCAACGCCTTCTTCCCATTTCATCTCTGACTGGGCCCTGTATCATTCTTCTTAAAACTTCCTCGTTGTTTATCCTGTCGGTCTATCTGATCCTCAGTAGCTTCCTCAGCCATTGTTCAGGAAAACCTGGATCCTCTTTATGCACTTTTGAGATGTGTTCCATGTCTCACATCCATACAACAAGACTGACTTCACATTTGAGTTGGAAATCCTCTGTTTTGTTCGTAGTGAGATATCCCTTGTCCTCCACATCCTGTTCAAAGATATAAATGCAGTCTGAGCGTAAACTAAAATATTGAGACTAATGATAGAGAAAGACCGCATAATTAAAATGTTTCAATGATGTATCAGACTCGCCACTCCCCACACTTCCTATTTATTTATACCTTAGAAATGTTTCCCTTGGCCTCATTGTTAGTTCCTCAGTATCGCTGCACTTACACAAATTTAATACACATGTGTCACTGTTCTAGCCAGGCTACGAATTTTACAGTTCTAAAAAACGTTTTGGTCTTCAGCTGGAACACTTCATGGGGCATGGACGGTTACATTCTGATGAGCAGGAACAAGGACAACCAGTGCGGTATTGCTACCATGGCCAGCTATCCCACCAACGTCAACTAATATTATGTTATTTTGTCACAATAACTGTGTGTCTTATTTGTCCATGGTGCAATAATATTATATTTGTATGAGTTCGATATACTTTTTTCTAATAAAAATCAATTATGTCTTAATGAATTGTCAGAGTCAAATAATTTGTTCTTCTAAGGACATCACCAGACAACTGTAACTTTTACATTGTCCCGTAATGTACGCTTTATTTGTATCTGGCAATGTTGATTGGGGTAACATCTTTATTTTTTTTTCGTACGACTTTGTCTTTGTTATTTGAACATGTTATAACGACCTGACTCCACAACCTTCACTTACCTCTCCCCCACCACCACCCCCCACCACTCACGTGTTTTTAACAACCAAAAACATGGCATCATTCATTAGATCTAATGTATTTGTGAGGCAGCGTGGTGGAATCAGGCTCTCATCAAAATAATCAAAGTGAAGAAACTGGCTTTTTTCTGCAGATTTGAGAAATTTTATCGAATTTGTGGTTTTTGGCTGAACACCTTTCATGCTTATTAAAGAACTCATTTCTTTGTGGATTTGACTGAAAAACGTGGATTGAAGGCACAAAAAATGTACATTTTCAGTTACCACGGACTCTCATGCTAAGGAAATAACTAACTTTTGGCAGCCGTTTTCTCTTTCATTTTACCTCTGAAACCAGGTGGCCCCAACCTCCTTCATTTGCAAATATCTCGACTTGTATTCAAGATAAATTGATATTTTTTTCATCCAAATAAATACAAGTAAACAAGCTTTAAGATGATACCAATATCTCTAGATGCCCAAAAATTGACGAGAGCCTGATTCCACCACGTCATGCCACATTTATACATCTATTCCCATCTCCCTTCCTCCCTCATCGTTTTTAAATTTAGCTATTCATACTATCTATATGTTAAAAAGAGGACTAATTTAAAGAGCAATAATTCAGTAGTCTTTCCACTAATTTCAACAAAAGTTTGAACATTATAATACTCAAACTAGATAGAGTCATATTTGTCAATTTGAAGAACATCAATTTACCTTCCCGAGAAACAGAAATCTCAGTGGGGGGGGTTTTATTTTAAGTTTAAAAGGCATAATTAAGCAAATCTTAAAGACTGTAAAACAGCTAACCACAATGTGTGTCTGTGCGTTCAAGGGCGTTAGATTTATTTAAAACTGGCTTTGCGAATCAAACCCACGGAAGTCAAGGCTATTTAGATTATATCATGCTCCAGGTGTTAACCATTTCAATCCTGACTAGGTCATATACACTGTTGGAAATTTAGAATAACACTGTGACATATTTTTGGTTCGATTGTTTGGACCTCCAGTTCAAGACTTTGTTCCAACTGCTTGATGGTGTGTGAGTTGTTACCGGAGACTGGCTTTCAACCAAAAAAAAAACAAGAAAAGACCAAAATCCCACCTCCAAAGAATACTTTGTATTTTGGACACGACATCCATTTATTTCTATTCACCGTCTGTTGCAATTTCAGAGTGAAATAAGTTTATTAGTTAAGACAAAAATATATATTATGTTTAACTTTAACGAATGTATAGATCGGTACATAATTTAATGTTTTAGTTACAGCTTGTTGAACTTTTAAAAACCTGATTTTTTTTCGAACAAAACGAATGATCTTCCTTATTCTGACACATTTAACGTTTTCTTGATGACACCTTCCAAAATATCAAAACCAGCTGCAAACAACAACTTTTAAAATTCAACTCAAACAGCACGGACATTGAGCTACTATTCGAGCTTTTCGGTCAACCTGTACGTATAGAACGGGAGAGGGGAAATGAGATAGGAAGACACATACACACATACATACATATATACACATATACACGCATACACAAACATACACACAAACAGATACATACACACACACACACACATACACACACACACATACACACACACACACACACA
>NW_004797404.1:1193111-1207871 GCF_000002075.1 Aplysia californica | reverse complement strand
TATGCACTAGTGCCCACTGTTACTCGTACCTTCTTTCCCTGGAAACCAGCAGACCATAAAGATGCCACATTTGGGCAGGTTATTTTGATGCAGGACAAAAAATGTCCTCCATGCAATGGAAAAACCCTTCTTCTCTCTCACCAAAGAAGGCAAAGGTAACACCGTCAAGGGGAAAGGTCATACTTTCGTGTTTCTGGGATTGTGACCGCATTATCATGACTGACTCCCAGGGAAATGGAAAAACAGTTACAGGAGACTACTATTCGGCTTTGCTGAAAAGATTTTGGTCCGAATTTGTAAAGTAAAAGTCGTGGAAAATTCCGTAATTGGCTCCTCCTACTGCATGACAACCTCCCTGCGCACAGGGCACAACAAGTAGTCCAGTCAGCAGAACAGTGCGGCTTTGAAATCCTGCCACACCCAGCTTATTCACCAGACCTAGCGCCTTCTGACTTTTTTTTGTTTCCTTATCTTAAAAAATAAATCACTGTAAGGATGTCTTTTCCATGACGATGAGGATGCCATTGAGGTTTTTCGTGGAAGACTGGTTAGGGGTCCATTCTGGGTCTTTTTTTTTCTAAAGGACTTTTGAAAGTCAAAGAGAGGTGGCAGAAATGTGTTACTCTGCATCGTGACTATGTAGTGAAATGAAAGTAATAATAATACGAGCGCAATTACAGCTTTTGCCTCCCGCATTTCCCCACAACATGGGCCCTAGGCGTACAAAGGAGATTAAAAACGCATTCATGCTAACACCATACAAATTCATCATGAGTGCACATTTTGACAGCAACATTCTTTCAGACGATAAAAAATGCTCATACAAAAAGGCAAGGTATTGTCCATTAATTAAAATATTTTTTTAATAGATGTGTTTTGAGTCCCCTTTTGAAGGTATCAAGTTTTATTTCGGTCCTCAAATCACGAAGGAGAGTGTTCCAAACTGTTGGCCCCTGAAAAAGAAAAAGCTTTCTCACCTTATTTCTTCTGTAACACACGAGGTGTTGAAATTCGTCTAGAGCCACTGGATCTTAGTTTACGTGATGATGTGTATGGTACTATGAGTTCTTGAATGTATGTTGGAGGCTGGTTAGTTTGACCTTTGAAACATAGTAGGGCTAACTTATATTCGATTCTCGCTTTCAGTCTAGGCCAATGGAGCTCTTTAAAGAGGGGAGTTACATGATGGCGTTTTGATTGCTTTATCACTAGCCTGGCAGCATTGTTTTGAATGCGTTGCAGTTTTGCAACTTTTTCTTCTGGTAGGCCAGCGAACAGTGAATTGCAATAATCAATGCGAGACAAAATGAAAGAAAACATTAGTTTTTTTTATGGCATCAGTGCTAAGAAATGTCCTTATGTGAGCAATTCTTCTCATTTCTAAGTATGACATTTCACATAGATCGTTAAGTTGGGTCTCCATGGAGAAGTCTTTGTCTAAGTATACTCCAAGATTTTTTTGCTTTGCTCGAAAAGCGACAGTACCTTTGCCAATGGTGAGACATTGTACATCAAGAGCATTTAGCTTTTGAGCTGGTTGAGCATGTTATGATTTCTGTTTTGTCATTATTTTATTTCAATTTATTTTCAGCCATCAATGCTTTTACAGATTCAAAACATTCTGAGGTGTCTTTTATCAGGGATTAAATATTGTTTGGTTTTGCAGACTTGTAAAGTTGTATATCATCTGCATACATATGGTAGGGCATGGAATGGTGTCTGATGGTACGACCAAGAGGTAAGGTGTACATAGTGTATAGCACAGGTCCTAGGACTGACCCCTGGGGCACACCAAATTCCTACAATTGATGAGAGGACTGCATGCCATTAACAACAACAAAGTATAATCTATCATTGAGGTAAGATCGAAACCATTCAAGTCCGGTGCCAGATATTCCGAACATGTCCAACAAACGACTCAACATGATGTTGTGGTCTAAAGTATAAAATGGTGCTGACAGGTCTAAAAGTGAGAGAATGGATATCAAACCCTCATCTACAGCAATGAGTAGATCAGAGACAATTCTGAGCAAAGCAGTCTCTGTACTATGATTTTCTCTGTATGCCGATTGAAATTGCTCAAACAAGTTATTTTTTTGTGCAAGAACAACGTTTTCCAAAACTTTGGAAGGAAAAGGTAACTTTGATACTGGACGGTAGTTCTTTAGGTCATTAGGGTCAAGGCCAGGCTTTTTAATCAGAGGTAAGATATATGCTGTTTTGAAGCATGGTGGAACTGTATTCTCGCTTAATGATGTGTTCACAATTGAAGTTATAACATTAATGATATCATCAATATGACTGTGCAATACGTCACTAGGCATTGGTTCTAAATGACAGGATTTTGGTGGGCATGCCATGACAGTGTCTTTCACAAATTCACAACTAACTGACTTGAACGTTTCAAGCGGTTCACCATTAAATGATTCAGACATTGGAATGTTATTTATGTTGTTCTTTGAGTCTAATCCTTGTCGAATTTGGACAACCTCGTTATGAAAGTAAGTACATAATTTGTCTGGCAGTGTTTCCATTGAAACATTATTTGGCAAGATTTTTGTTTTGGCTTGTCAACTGAGTTCTCTTGTTATCTTAAATAAAGCTTTTGAGGATGGAAATTCAACAAATTGTCCAAAATAGTACTTTTTCCGATCAATATTAGCACAAGATTTCACTTTATGGTTAAGCTGTTTAAACATATTTGCTTGGGAACTGTCAATTTGGAATTCCTCCATCTTCTCTTTTGGCAGCACGTCTTCGTTCCTGTTTGAGCTGTTTGAACTCCGAAGAGAGCCAAGGTGCAGACTGGCGGCAGGTGACAACTCGAGCTCGAAGCGAGGCCTATTTGTCCAAGTGTTCACGAACCACTCTGTTATAGGTGTCGGTAAGGTTGTTGCTGTTGCCTTCGACCGTAGAAGAAAAGTCTCTTTTCATACCTTCTGAAAATTGTTCAAGGTCAATGTTCTCGACTTTCCTGCAGTTATCAGGTCGAAAAATTCTGAGAGGAACATGCCGGTGGTCAATTGGGTTTTTTTGTTTTGTTTGGGGGTGGTCGATAGAGGGCGATGGAAGTTGTTCAGTGATTCTTGGTGATAGTTAGGAATTCACATGCCCCAAATGATTTATAGTCTCTAAGTGATTTGCACACTGTGGTGATACAGCTTCTAATGATAGCACAGAGCCCACCGCCTTTGCCTGTCAGTCTGGGAATGGAGTGGTTGGAGTAGCCAGAAGGTGTTAGCTCCTGCAAGAGGACGTTGTCACCAGTAGGGCTGAGCCATGGCTCGGCAATGGATAAAATATATCTATTTGATTCAACCGTCAGATCATTCAAAAGTGTTGTTTTGTTGCGGACAGACAGTGAATTGAGAAACTTACTTACTTTTACTTTTGCTTTTTCATCCTCTGTTGCCGTTAAGCGTTGAGACGAGATGACGTTTTCTATGGTAGGCCAGCTCCACAGCTGTTTCAGTTGTGATGTTATGTTTTCTTTGGGTTTCCTTGACACCCTCGATCCACTTTTTGCGTTGCCTTCCACTTTCTTTATAGCCTGAGTGCTTGGTGTTGTAGACTCTCGAGGCTGGCTGGTCAGGTGACAAGCGTAACAGGTGGCCAAACCATTTTATCATCTGTCTTTCTGTGTAACGCAGGCCGATAGCTGCATGCGGTGATTTTGCTTTCTTAGGTTTTGCTTAAAGTCCAGGTCTGGTACTGATAACATACTGTTGGTATGAATATTGAGGTGATAAGCTCTCTCTTTGTGTCTATGGAGATGTTTGGATGAGATAGGAGAGGTGCGAGCTGGTAGGTGCTCGCATTTCTATTTCTCTGTCTATGGACCCGTTTTCAGAAAAAGTGCTGCAAAGGTATTTAAGCTCCTTCCCCTGTTTCAGTTATTACTATTGACATGGATATTCAGGGGACTATTGTTTCAGCTCACTTTCATAACTTCTGTTTTTGATGTGCTTATTTTCATATTGAATTAATCACAGCTATTGTTGAGTTCGGTAGTGTAATTTTGGAGGCTTTGTTGGTCGTGATGAATAAGACATTGGTCGACAGCGAACAGAAATTCATTTAGGTTTTCTGGGCTTTGGTTTGCGTCTTGCTCTATTGTATCCTTATATATAATAAACAGGAGGGGAGATAGAACGCATCCCTGTCATACTTAAGATCTTACTTTGAACCAGTCTGTATAGCCTTCCTTCGTTCTTACTGAGCTTCGCTGTTGGTATATAGAGCTCTGACATTATCTAACATTTATCCTCCGACGCCATACTTTTCGAGTGTCTTCCAGAGTTTTGCATGGTTTACTCTGTCAAAAGCCTTCCCCAGGTCTACAAAGATGATGTTGGATTCTTTGTTATGTGCGATTGTTTTCTCGCATATCTGTCGTAATGCGAATACAGCATCCGGGCATCCTCTTCCCTTTCAGAATCCAAACTGAGCTTTGCTCAGATTTCTCTCTACAATAGGTCTTATACGCTGCTCTAGTTTCTTGGAGTATATTTTCCCTGAATGGCTTAACACAGATATGCCTCTGTATGTTGTGCAGTCGCGTTAGTTGCCTTTTTACCATAATGGTACCACTATGGCTTTCTGCCAGTCTTCTGGGCAGTTCTTTGCTCCCAGGATCTGTTGAAAATTTGCCTCAACCACAGTATACCGGTGTTTCCACAAGCTCTTTTGCCTTCTTCTAAGATGTCATCTGGTCCTGGGGCTTTGTTCTTGGGACTGGTCTTGAGTGCCTTTTCTATTTCACTGGGAAGTATTGGTGGTTCTTTTGGATCTCCATAATATAAATATGTTGGTTGGAACTCTTCTTGTTGTCCGTGGCAAGCGTTTAGGAACGAAACCTTAACTCATCAAGAGCGAGATTGCTTTCTAGTCATTCTGCAACGCTTAAAGACGTGCTGATTTGGGGTATTTTAAAAAAGAAGCATAGCCTTGTTATTAATACTGAATGTTCAACTCTGTTTTAAAATGGCATAAAACAACATTCATACAAAAAAGTAAGATAATGTGTGTTTTTAATTTGTGTATGACGGTTCAAAATGTAGCCTACCACAACGTTACTTTTGGTCTGCTGCTGATCGGACGTATATGTCCGCTACGTCTTCAAGGAGTTAAAAGGATGAGATTCAACCTGTATTTCAAATCTAGTGTCTTTTTGGATCAGATTGTAAAAAAATTGGCTGGTCTAGGGTATTTGTAGACAGCAGTCTGCCGAGGAAGGGAGATGATTTTAATAGACCGTTGCTTCCCCCCCCCCTTCTCTCTCTCTTTCTCTCTTCCCTCTTCTTTTGAATGAAACTTTAGTATTTTGAGGTGGCAATTTTTGTTGAATGTTTGTCACACCTAGAATCTCTAACCAAGCAAGGGTTTTGAGAGACACAGGTTGTTGACACAGTGTGTTGATGTTGACCAGTTGTTGATTGGAATAACACACATGTTGTGACACTGGGCTGCAGGTAACTGCATGCTTGAAATGGTTGTTGTTGTTGTTATGAGACCCAGGTCTTGGTAGAATGTTTGTACAAGAGGTGTTCACAGCACAAATGTTGACACTTGGTTGGGAGTAAACTGTGTCTACTGACAGCTGGGTGAAAACATGTCTCAGGGCTTGTTGAAGATGGGAGGTGGCCAATGAGACCAAGAAAAGGGCAAACATAGCACCAAGCAAAATGATGGAATATCTTTCTTGATTCCTTACAGAAGTACATAATTTTAGCACTAAAATGTCCGGCACTGAAAGCTCTATATTTATTATTTATATTTAGACCGAAGACTTCTTGAACCCCCCTCGTAATTTGTACTAGAAGTACCACAGGCACCAAATAGTTCTTCACTTGTCTTGTCAGGATGTTCTATTCTTACTCCAAACTCTGCATTGATAGTTCCCTTGAAGGCTGACCCGTCATTGTCCATATGGATTGAATCACTAGGCAATACATCGATTGTTTTGAGAGCTGTGGTATTCAGGTCTACTGGGTCACCCTGACTCTTTTATGAGAGAGGTTTTGATGTTGGCGTTTATGATTTTGATGTTTTGGGGGCGTTCTGGTATTAAGGGTTTCAGCATTTCTCTGTTACTTGAAAGGTAATGTTTTTCTACCATTTGGTGGCTGTGTCGAGATTTCATCTTTCATGGATTCGTTTCTTTGGTCGTCTCTGTTAAAATCTTTCTCTTTTGGTGGTTTTTGTCTAGTGTCTTGTAGAGCTCACTCAACTCCACAACTGCAGCGTCTCTCCGCAGGTACAAAGGTTTCAGGTTTGTACGGATTTCGCAAGATGCAGTTGGAGTGGATCGCAAAGCGCATGAGATCAATCGTGCAGCTTGATTCTGAACTTTGTCAGGTGACCTCTGAGTTTGTTTGCTGCAGATTATATTTCTGTGGCATGATAACTCTAAAAGGGATCTGACTGTTCTGGGTGTTTAGTAATAATTAAGACAACAACTAGAGCTTCGTCCAACTAGGCGCTCCTTCTGTTCCTGAGAATGGAATTTCATTGGTTTGTCCCTCCTGCCCGGGCACTTATGTTCACACAGACTGATTATAACTGGGGTCTTGACTTTACATGGTTCAAGGCCAAAACAGTGCAACGTATGGTTCTGTAAGGCTTGGGGGATGAAGTCGTGTGCCAAATACCAAGGCGTGCACGTTTGCCTCTGGACACAAAATTTGCACTCCCCAGCGGCTCCAGGTCAAATTGTAGATTGATCAAGCCCAACCCTCCTCCTCCCACAACATGTCTATTTTGGCTCTGTGTGTTCTTAATTTAAGCCGTGTTATAGTGTTGATGTCAATGAGTAAGATGTCGCGTGCAGACTTGGATGGATGAAGTTTTGAGTATGATTGACTGTTACTGAAGTATTGCATGCGTACTGGGCTCTGTGTGTGCAGAAAATGAAGCAAGTGCTTTTGTATTGCATCAGTAAGTTAAGGTAGTTTTAAATTTGAATCTAATGTTTGTTCTTCGTGCAGCAATGTATCGAGTAGAGTACGTGCTGTAAATTCGATTTCGTTCTTTATTACTGGAAGTTAAGCTCATTATCAAGAGACTGGGACCCTGACATATAACAGCAGAATCTTCACATCATTTTAATCACTAATGATTCATCATGAAGGATGCACCGTTCAACCAAAACATCATCGGCAAATTTACTCAACATAAAAATCGAAGGACAATAAATCAGATTCACGCATAGGTGAGTCAATTTTCATATATTCCAGTGTGGTATTGCCACAAACAAGATTGCAATACTTTTGAATCATTTATATTGTCCTATTGTTTTGTGTGTGGGGGGGGTTTCATGTATGAGTGTTCCACTATCTTTTCAATCACATGCATCTTTTATATTTTGAATGATATCAGTGATTGGTCAAAGCAAGCCCCACCCTCTTTATGATCTATCGACACCACTGACGGTGATGTGGTGGTGACAAAGGGTGCTACCTCAGATTACAAAGTTCTATCTGCACAGTACCTAATTTTGAGAAGAAAAAAATTTTAAAAGCATGGTCAAGTGTTTTCAAATGTACAAATTTTCTAAATTGTTTTTGTAATATAATGCAAATTGAGTTGCAACAAGTGTTTTTTGTCATTTTGACTGTGATTCTTTCCAGATATAGAGTATTCCGTTTGCAGATAGAATGTTGTAATTTTCAACAAAACCTGTTGAGCTCAGAATTACAAAGTTCTGTCTGCAAAATCAAGGATCTCCAGTTTTGGCCCCGAGAGTAATTAAATACAAAGAGTAACATTATATGGGTTAGGCGTTGGGGAAGGGGAAGGGAAAGGGGTAGGGTACGAATTGTAAGATAGTTGGACAGTAGGGTAGGATAGTAATCGATGGGGCCTAAAGTGGATTATCACGAAAAAAAGCTTATGTATTTAGTTTATGTGTACCGTGGTATTTTTTTCTCTTGTTTTTTTTCTATTTACTTGTAGTTGGCCATTTCTCGCTAGTTTTACCTCTGACAGCAAAAAAGCAAACAAAACCCACCTTCTTCATTTGCGAATATCTCGACTTCTATTTAAGATAAATGGGTATTTTTCCCCACAAATAAGCTAAAAAACAACAACTTTAAGCAACTTTAAGATGATAGCAATAACCTTACTTGACCCAATGTTAGCAAGCGCCTGGCTCAAACGTATCGTAATACAATTTGTATTTTGCAGATAGACCTTATTGGTTCTGAAAAGATATTCCGGTATTCAGATAGAACTGTGTAATTATGTGGGTATCTTGATAATGACTCCGAATTACCTTACCATTTTCATAGAACAAACATAACATTTGGTTTTCTGACCTCATGGTCCAAACAACACAAACGGCCAAAAATGTCAGATACAACTTTGTAATTCTGAGGTCGTGAAATATAGCGGGAAAGGTCAAATAATAGTTCGACTTGACTTCTCACGTGATGATAGCGTCAAACTAAAAACTTGAAGATTTCTTATCAGCGCGAAAAGTAGAAATTGAGGGCAGTCAAAAAGTATTTTTTGGTTTTTGTTTTTGTAAAGTGTTTTACGGCGCTCGCAACTGCATCAAAAAGTATAAACTGTCAGTTTCCCCACTGATAATTTCACCTTTTTCCAGAAGACACCGCAAGCCAAGGTAAGCCTTTGTGTCTCTTCTCTTTCTGTTGGGCGCTCTAAGTAAAAGTTCATAGACTGTAATGTATACCAGTACTTTTTATTCCTTTTTGTTCAGCAATAAAAGATTTCTTGTTGACTGCCTTGCAAAATAACGCCTGTCCATTCGTTTATATCTCAAACGAACGCTGTTCTCATCTGCTTAGGCCCTAATTTATCCGGTTAAGCAACCAAGCCTTTCATCATCATCATCATTGCCTTTCTCACCCTGCACCAGGGTATAGGCCACGGACAAACACCCCCCACTTTTCTCTATCCTGGGCTAGCCTCTTGATGTTATTCCATGTCTTCCCACTTTTCTGTACATCAATTTCTGTGATTCTTCTCCAAGTTCCACGAGGTCTTCCCCTTGATCTCTTGCCCTGTGGGTTCCAATCCAAAACTTTCTTTGTTATGCAGCTGCCTGACTTCCTGAGAGTATGTCCAATCCATCGCCACCGCCTTCTTCCTACCTCATCTCTGACTGGGATCTGTCTTGTTTTCCTTAACACTTCCACATTGGTGACCCTGTCTGTCCATCTGATCCTCAGTAACTTTCTTAGACACCTGTTCAAGAAAACCTGGATCCTCTTTATACAAGTCTGCGATGCGTTCCATGCCTCACATCCATACAACAGGACCGACTTCACGTTTGAATTGAAAATCCTCAGCTTTGTTCGAAGTGAGATCTCTCTGGTCTTCCAAATCCTATCCAAAGATATGAAAGCAGCCTGTGCTTTTCCAATGCGGGACTTTATTTCAGCACCTGTTCCTCCCTCTCTGTCAATTATGCTCCCAAGATAACAGAAGGATTCAACATTTTCTAGGGCCTTTCCTTTTATTGTGACCTGCTCCTTTCGTTGTGCATCTGTCCTTAGTACCTTTGACTTTCCGGGGTGGATCCTCAATCCAACAGACTCCGATAGGCAGTTTAATACTGAAGTCTTTGCTTGTATCTGTTCCTGGGTGTGCGACAGAAGCGCCAAGTCGTCTGCAAAATCCAGATCGTCCAACTGTGTCCATGGTGTCCACTGTATACCATTTCTCTGTCCTCTGGTGGTTTCCTTTATCAGCCAGTCGATTGCCAATATGAAGAGGAACGGTGATAGTAAGTCTTGATGTCAAAGCTGTCCGTGAGCTGGCCATCATGTACAACCCTGCAACTTGTCCCTTCGTACATGCTTTTGATGAGGTTCACCAACTTCTGTGGGATTCCGTGGTGTCTCATTATCTTCCATAGTGTTGCTCGGTCTATACTGTCAAAGGCCTTCTCGTAGTCAAGGAAGTTGACAATCAGCTGGGAGTTCCACTCCAGGGACTGTTCCACAATAATCCTCAGCGTGGCAATCTGGTCGGTGGTTGAGTGATTTTTCCGGAAACCGGCCTGTTCATCCCGTAGTCTTGGATCCGTTCCTGTCTTGATTCTTTCCAGAACGATTCTGTTGAAGACCTTACCTGGTATTGAGAGGAGTGTGATCCCTCTATAGTTGCTGCAGTTGCTGAGATCCCCCTTTTTTGGAAGCTTCACGAGGTGTCCTTCTTTCCAATCCTTTGGGAACTTGCTCTCATTCCAGTTCCTGGTAAACAGTGGGAGTAGGATGTCTGCCGTCACATTGGCATCTGCTTTTAGGGCTTCAGGTGGAATCTGGTCAGGACCGGCCGCTTTACCTTTGTTCAGATTCTTAATGGCATCCAAAATCTCTTGTTTTGATGGAGCATCACAGCAGATAGGTAACTCATTTCTTGCTGGCAGTATGTTTGGTGGGTTACTCGGTGATGGTCTGTTCAGGAGACTGTTGAAATGCTCTACCCATCGCTTAGACTGAGCTTCCTTTCCAAAAATGCTTTTCCCGTCTTGGTCCTTTACAGGTACTTCAGGTTTCCCATATTTCCAGCAAGTGTCCTTGTGGTCTGGTAAAGGATTCGCATGTGTCCTCCTACCGCTGCTTCCTCTGCCTTCTCTGCTAGCCTGTTTATGTATTCCTCCTTGTCTTTTCTTATTGATTTCTTGACATCTTTAGCTGTTGTCCTGTACTGCTCCAATACTTCCGCTTTTGCTCCTCTTGTTCTACTTGCATTCGCTTCTGCCTTCAGTTGTCTTCTTATCCTAATTAGATCCAATGAGTGTTGGCTAATCCATTCCTTGTGCTCCCATTTCTTC
This sequence comes from Aplysia californica, assembly GCF_000002075.1. Classification (NCBI taxonomy): domain Eukaryota; kingdom Metazoa; phylum Mollusca; class Gastropoda; order Aplysiida; family Aplysiidae; genus Aplysia; species Aplysia californica. Next base: position 1,197,070 of record NW_004797404.1, on the reverse strand, counting down.
CCACCGAGTACTTCTTGACATGTTGATGTAAAGACTTCTTTGACCTTGGTCCAGTGTGTATCCACCTCCGTGTCCTCCCCGTCAAGATCAGTCAGAGGTTGAAATCTGTTCCTCAGCAGCAGTTGAAACTCTTCTTTCTTGTGTCCGTCCAAGAGACTTACTTGGAACTTGGTTCTTTTGATTCCTGTGCTGGTTCCGTGCTTTTTGAGTCGTAGCTTCAGTTTTGCCAACAGCAGATGATGGTCCGATCCAACATCTGCCCCTCTCTGTACTTTGACATCTTCCATTGAACGCCTGAACTTACGAGAGATACAAATATGATCCATCTGGTTCTCCGTCACTCCATCTGGCGAAACCCATGTGACCTTGTGGATCCTCTTGTGGGGAAAAACAGAGCCTCCAATAACAAAACTGTTGAAAGCACATATATTTGCGAATCGCTCCCCGTTCTCATTCATTTGTCCCAAGCCATGTTGTCCCATAATTCTTTCATATCCAACGTTGTCCTGACCAATCTTGGCATTGGCATCTCCCATTATGATGTTGACATCCTTCCTTGGTAGTTTGTCGATGACCCCCTGGAGCTGGCTGTAAAAGGCATCCTTGTCTTCCTCTGAAGCATCATTTGTTGGGGCATAGATCTGTACTATATTCATGTTGATGTTCTTGCTCCTTGTAGTGAATGAAGCCATGATGATCCTTTCCCCGTGTGGTTCCCATCCTCTAAGTGACTTCTGTGCATACTTACTCAAAATGATTCCCACTCCCTCCGCATGGTACTTATCTTCCCTCCCTGAATACAATACTTGTTCCATCGAGCTGAGCTGCTTCTGTCCAGACTGTATCCAGTGTGTTTCGCTGACTCCTAGTATGTGCAGCCTGTATCTCTTCATCTCTTGTACTACTTGAAAACTCTTTCCTGCTTCATACAAGGTGCGAACATTCCACGACGCAATCCGGAGAGACTTGTTCGACAGAGAAGGTTTCGGGTCAGAAGAGTCCTTTCGGCTTTGTCCGCTGTCCTTCATTGTTCCTGCTGATACAGAAGCTCCTCCGTCTCCCAAGATCGAAAAATAAAAAGCTGTGTTTGTCCGTGTTTCTGTAACTTACTGTTTTTTACTGGGTTGGGTAGTTGGCCCTCCGCAAACTGGCACTTTTCGGGCGACCAGACCTATGCACTTTTAGTCGCCTCTTACGACACGCAGTATTACGGCAGGTGTATTCTTTGCTCCCCCATAGTAAAACTACGGGCCCCCCACCAGCAGGGGAGAAACCAAGCCTTTCACTTGTCCATATTATCCCTCAGCTCTAGCTGCTAACAAAACAATTTTAAAGCTAGACATCATCTATAAGTTCGTAGGGTTTTGTAAATCCATGCTTTAACTTCTAAAAAACAGAATAAGAATTTGCTTACCCACCAAAAGAAAACTCCTGAACAATATTACAATTGTTGTATCCGTTTACAATCTAGAAATTGCTCTGAAGTAGGCAATAACACTGATCATTTTTTAATCTATTGAAAGGGAAATACTAGGAAATGTAGCAGGGTAGTTTTTACGCTACCTGATTACTTACTTTACTTTAATATTTCTTCCTCTGTTGCCGTTAAGCGCCGAGGGGAGATGCAGTTGTTTTTGGGGGGGTAGGCCAGCTCCGCAACTTTTTCAGTTGGGATATTATGATTTCTCATGGGCTACCCATTTATGGCTATAAAATACCCTTTTTTACCGAAAGTTAGCAAGAATAAACACAATCGTTGGTTGTTGTTTTTGGGGTCTTTTTTTACATTTAGAGTAAATACAGGAGAGAATGTACGAAATTTACCCAATGTTGTTGTTTTTTGCCAATAGCATCAAGTTCATTTCAACCAAAACTGGATGAAACACAAAAACATTGCAACTTCTAACAAATCAATCATGTTGAACTCTGTGACCATTCATTTGCAAGCTTTCGATTTGAAAGGTGTTTTCCGAAATTTGTTTTGCAAAATACAAGGGCTACTTTACATGTATTGGGTATGGCTTCATTCCGCTGGAACCAGCCCTAAACAGCATAACGTCAATTCCTCCCTAAACTTCTCCTAAACTTTTCAGCACAGTGAGATACCCACCTGATTTAACTGCCCTTTTATTTACTGTTATAGGCATGATAACAGAACATGCCGATCAGGCCTAAGCAGCTGAATGCTTTTAAGGCGTAAAATGTTGCATTTTACCTAATTTTGGTTAACAGTCTTAAGATTAAACGTTTATCAAATACTTTGATTGATTTTTAAAAATATTTACAAACAGAGTGTCCTCATGGCTAAATTTTATTTGCTCGATATTTTGTTGAAATCAGTGCAAAGATTTTCGAGGTTTGCATTTTAAGTGGGTCCTCTTTTTTAACACCTCTTATCTGTTTCCCTCAGATTTAAAAAGGAATAAAAATGCATTACAGAAATTTGTGTTTATAGTGAGAATCCAGAAGGGTAACAGTAAAAAAGTTATGCTTTTGTCTCCAGATGATCAAGCTCGCAATTTTTGCCCTCGCTGTTGCCGTGGCTTCGGCCTACACCGACGCCAACTGGCTCATCTTTAAAGCAAAGCATAACAAGGACTACAGGTACTTTGTAAAAGAAAACATTTTTTCTTCCTACTTTACAAACGACTGTTTAAATCTGCTAGCATATAACCTCATTTGATAATTTATACTGTGACTTGGTCGCTAAGATTGACTCCTGATTGAATTTCAAAGGGTAACAACGCCAGCTCAAGACATCAGGATAGTGCACCTAAGAAACCGTTCCAGGACAGCTGCTCAAACCACTGGACAATGCTATTATAGACTTTTACCTGTCAGCCAGCATACTTTTCTTCGCCAACTGAAAAAATTATGGATTACAGTTAAGATACCTGCACAGCGAAAACATTTACAATCAAGTCACCGCCGGACTAGGACGAACTACAACGCAGATGGATTCAGAAAATATTGAGCACTGTCATCGTCTAGAACGAGTCTCGATTCAAGCTAAAATGCAGGAGACTAAATGAGCACTAAAACACAATGTTTTTCTACAACACAATAAGTCCTTGACATTCCAACAGGGCAATACGCCCGTCCTCTTTGCACTTCACCTCAAACGTTTGTTTTCTTAAATCCAGAATAACGTCACTGTAGTGTGCTATGGGCCTGCCCTTCCATCAGATTAAATTTAATTGAGCACCCATGGTACAGGATTGACAGTTTTGTTTCTGACATAAAAACAGTCCCAGAACCATTTGACAAAGTTGCAGTAATCCCCCCACTAGGGCCTGGACGAACGTTTTGTAGGTTGGCTTTCGCAGACTCTTGTAGTCCATGTGCAGGATCCGCACTACCGTGTCGAGTACACAGGGGGAGCTCATTGCATTTTGATGTGTGGCTTTTAGAATCTACCCCTGCTATTAAACTTCATTCGCTAAAGAAACAGTTGTGCTGGAAAATAACCAATGTTTTTCGATATAGCTGCTAAATACATCAATATTTTAATGTAGTACTAAAAAGGGTTATCTTTTATTTATATGAAAGACCACTCGATCGAACTTAAAGGTGGCACATTAAATTTCTGATCGACAGTATACATGTAGCCCTTGTACAGCTTAATCCTTTGATGCTACAAGGTGCCCACCAAGCTATACCTCTTTACTGATTTTAAAAGTACTGCCACTGCGTATTTGTTGCTAAAAGATCTGTCAGTCACAGCTTACTCGTGACCAGTCATTTCTTGCCTTGTGTTCAAAGTTACAATGACTCTAGACCATTTTGTGTTGTTCATTACCAAAGGGGATTCTGAACAAACTTGATAAAGATGCTGTCGGTGACAGAAACGAAGAAATACGCAAGCATCTACTTTCTTAAGGGTGTTATAAGCAAAGTTGCGTTGGCAAAAATAATTGTTGTTATTTCACATCTGTCTCTCTCTCTCTCTCTCTCTCTCT
>NW_004797404.1:1185621-1191256 GCF_000002075.1 Aplysia californica | reverse complement strand
TCTCTCTCTCTTTCTCTGTCCCTCTCTGTATCACGTTGTTGCACTAATAATATATAAATACTAGCCGTCACTTGCTCATGCTTCCACTCACTTGCCCACCCACCCACTATCTTATAAGCTCATTTTGTCTCTCAATCACTCCACAGTGGAGAAGATGACATCATCCGTCGCTTCGTGTGGCAGTCCAACCTGAAAAAGATTGAGGAACACAATGAACTTTATGCCCAAGGAATCAAGAGCTACTACCTGGCAGAGAACAAATACTCTGATATGGTCAGTTCAAACAACCATTGTTCATTGTCCATTGTTTCAGGAAGCAACATCCCTGCTCTCCGGACGTGTCCATTGATACTTCGTTGCTCTCTCCAAAATGTCCCCTAGGGTCTTTCCACTGATTGAGCGTTGAACGTTTTTCTGTTCTTTCCTGCAAGGATGCCAGATTTTCCGCTTCCTTTTTGTATTCCCAAAAACATCCTCCTCTCCATGGCAGAATTGGCCTCTGCCTCACTATTTTCCTCTTCAATCAGCTGGCGAGAGACATTTGAGGATCTCGACCCTATCTGGTTGAACCGTGCTGTCAACTGAGGTGGCCTCACCAGCCACTCTGTCGGCTTTTTAATTTCCCCTAACACCTGCATGGTCAGGGCAGAAAATCCATAAGAGCGATCGTATAGGCGTTGCTTTGATAACAGTCAAGGATAAGTTTATCTTCAGTCTTCTCTTCATCGGAACAAGTCAATGAATAACATAGGAATGGTTGGAGTTCAAAATCAAGATGGTTCCCAGGTTTCTCTCGTCCCGCCTGGATTTTTAAATTTATGAACATTCTCTCACCCTTGCGCTCTTAGCTTAAAACAAGCGAAGGGTAGATCTATATACATCGTCATACTTACAAGTAGTAAAGCGTTCACCTGGACAAAATGGTTCTAACGATTCTTCTGTCTTCAATTCCAGACCAATGATGAGTTCAACAGGATAATGAACGGCATGAACGTACACAAGGAGCCAGGCAAATACGTGAGTGGCCAGTACAAGGCTTACCTGCCCGACTCCGTTGACTGGAGGAAAAAAGGATACGTCACACGTAAGAAGAAGTACAATAACTATGAATGTGTATTGGTGTGAGTGTGTGTATATATGTGCATGTGTGTAGGTGTCTGTGTGTGTGTTCATGTGTGTCTGTACATGTGTATGTGTGCAAGTGTGTGTAAGCATGTGTGTGTATATGTGTGAATGGGTGTACTTGTGAGTGTGTATGTATATTCATGTGTGTGCATGTGTGTGCACAATGTGTACGTTTGTATGTGCAAGCATGTGTATTTTTAATTGTGTGTATGCATGTATTATTATGTGAGTGGGTGTTTGTGTGTGTGTGTGTGCCTGTGTGTGTGTCTAAAAGAGGTGTGCGTATTTGTGTGTGCGCATGTGTGTATATGTGTATGTGTATGTTTTGTATGTTTCGGGCTTAATTATTATATTAATATCAACATTTGAAAGCATAAACAATAAAGAGAAAAATAAAATTAAACACCTGATAATAAATCTAATTCTCATCACTTCAGACGTCCTCTGCCCACTCACCCGCACTTCCCGCACCCAATACCTTTCTAGAATAGGTTACATCGATTACAAAATCCTGTTCATTTCACAACAACCACATAATCATAATATTATCGTTTTGTTCAGCGGTCAAGGACCAAGGACAGTGTGGATCTTGCTGGGCTTTCTCCACCACTGGCAGTCTTGAGGGTCAACATTTCAAGTCCACTGGAGAACTGGTCAGCCTTTCCGAGTCTAACCTGGTCGACTGTTCACGGAATTGGGGTATGTTTCTGATTTTGCTTTCCTCCCACCCTTACAGTGTTGATAAAATTTTCTTCTCCTTCTTCTTCATCATCATCATCATCATCATCATCATCATCATCATCATCATCATCATCATCTCATCAAAATAATCAAGGTACTCACCGATGGTTATGTCGTTAGTCCCTTCATGTTACAATCATGCACTAATTGTCATTCCCCTTCTTATGAAGCACAATCTATCAGCGGGTGACTTAAAGAATATTGCCTTGACCCAAGTTAAAGCTCATTCAAGTCACAGCAACCCATCTGAAATTTTCTAATTGTCTGCAAATAGTTCCATAATAGGGAAACTGGCCTTTAAACCATACAAAATGATCTTGTAACTAAAGCTGACAATTAACCTCGGCGCTATAATGTGTTGACACGACTGAACAATCAAACCCTCTCGAACTTTTATGTAAAACTTGCCTTTTCTGAGACTGTTTTTGAGTGGTTTACGTCATATCTGATTAATAGCATTCAATCATTTCGTATCAGTAGCACAGAGGCCTCCTCACTTCTGTTGTTTTGTGGAGTGCCTCAAGGGTATGCCATGGGTCCATTACCTGAAAACCAGCACGTACACACGTACGACATATTTTTAGACCTTATGGCAAGTATATGCATAGCTGCATTGCCTATGTTCTGTCCAAAGTCTGTCAAGCACAAGTTGTTCTATTGGCGATGTGTAGAAGTGAATAATTGACAACTAACTAAAAATGGACTATGAAAAGACAGGATTATTTCAGCCTAAGACCAATAAGAATTTTGAACTGTGTAGCATTGATAACACAAGGATAATTTCTGAAAATGTTATTTAAAGTGAAATGGAAAATGTGAGGGATTTACTTGAATCCCTAATTCTCATGTCAATGAAACATTAAATCAGTCACTTATGCAAAGAAGTGTACGTAAATGAAGGAGAATAGGTAAAACTTCTAACATGTTGAGTCAAGATTGTCTCCAGATTCTCATCTCAACGCTTCTTTTAGCCTGTCGTGGCTATTGTAATTCCCATGTTGCCAGTGTTAAGTTTGCAAATAATTAAAAAGCAGCAACAGTCCCAAAATAGGGCTGAGTAACTGATTTTTAAAAAAAGAAAATCAAAAATATGATTAAACCTTAATGTTAAGCCTGAACTGCCTACTCGTTTGAGTTAGATTAGACTGCAAAATTGCTCTTTTTTGTGTCACAAGTTCATGAACAAAAAAGCACCACAAAAATACAGTAAAGACCTTAATAGGTCAGACATAGCACAAAAACATTTAAGAGATCTTCGGATGACAATCGTATGATGAGAGTGCAAACTGTAAAATTGTAAAATTTAATAAGTTGTACAGGAGGGGGGTGGGGGTGGGAGGTTCTTCGTATGCCCTTAAAATTTTGAATTCCTTCCCAAATGAAATGTGCATTAGAACCGTGAGAGAAAGCGTTCAGGAAGACTCCAAAGACATATTACTTCAACAATATCCTCCGTCAATAAATTTGTTATGTGGTAATGTGAGTGGATCTGGGTGCTGTGCTATTATTATTATCATTATCATTATTATTGTTATTATTATTATTATATTATTATGATTATTATGATTATTATTATTATTATCATCACTATTATCTATGTCATCATTATTATCATTATTATAATATTATTATTATTATTATTATCATTATTATTAAGATCAAAATCAATTGTTGTGTCATCCCATCAGTCCTTGCGTATGTTTCCTGGTACGTGTTATAGCTTGGAGGAGGGTCGTGGGCTCAGAGGGTGTCTTTTATAGAATGAGTCCAGTGACGTCTGGGCCTCCGTCTGTTACTCCAGCCACAGTGTCTTGTGTTATACGCTTGCATTGGTGGTTGGTCTCCGAGCAGTCTTGTGGTGTGGCTGAACTATTTACGAGTATTTCCGTGTTGTATCATATGGTGGAGGAATGTTGTAGCTCCTACTATGCCTCTGACCACATCACCACATCATTCCTGTTCGGATTTCGCATGGTCTTGCTCTTTGCTCTTCTCAGAAATATTCTCTCAAGGGTGGTCAGCCAGGGATCAAGTTCCGCATCACTACATGAAATACCCAAAATACTTAATAAAGTTACAATTTGATTAAGTTTGGCTCCTGCTCTCTAAAGGCAATTTGGGCTGTTATGGTGGTCTCATGGACCAGGCGTTCCAGTACGTTATTGACAACAAAGGTATTGATACCGAGAACAGCTACCCATACAAGCCAGAAGACCGTCCTTGCAACTTCAAGCCCTCAGATGTTGGCGCAAACGAGAAAGCCTTCCAAGACGTGACAAGCGGTAGTGAGGATGCCCTGCAAAAGGCGGTTGCTGAGGTACGTTTGTCCATGGTTTGTTTCGTCGTAAATAGCACTACTATACTCTCTCTCTCTCTCTCTCTCTCTCTCTCTCTCTCTCTCTCTCTCTCTCTCTCTCTCTCTCTCTTTCTCGCTCTCTCGCTCTCTCTCGTTCTCTCGCTCTCACTCTCTCTCTCTCTCTCTCTCTCTCGCTCTCTCGCTCTCTCTCGCTCTCTCGCTCTCACTCTCTCTCTCTCTCTCTCTCTCTCTCTCTCTCTCTCTCTCTCTCTCTTTCTCTCTCTCTTTCTCTTGTAGTATTCCTCATGTTCTCTGTTGTCAACCGTCACCTTACCTAGCTCAGCTGTTTTTGTGTGTCCTACTTAGAAAGCGCTTAGTTGACAGTATGGCTAGTGTAGTGCATATCTTTATGCAAATATTTCTTTGTTCTACTTGGTTGCTTGTATGGATAGCCTTTTAGTTTTCCTTTACAGTTTCATGATCTTGTCAAAAATATAAAGACTTTTTAGATATTTATCGATCAAATGTGTACTTTTATAGTGGCATATTTTTAATCCCTCGCATCACCAAGCCATCCCGTATCGCGGCCAGAAACAAATTAACACATTGCCACCATTAAAGAAGTACTTAGATAAACAATTTTGTTCTCTTTTAGGTTGGTCCCATCAGCGTTGCCATTGATGCAAGTCACCCTAGCTTCGGCAATACGGCGGTGGTGTGTATAACGAGCCTGCATGCAGCTCTACCCAACTGGACCACGGTGTTTTGGCTGTGGGGTACGGCACTCAAGATGGGAAAGATTACTGGATCGTTAAGAACAGGTCAGTTTCTTTACATTTTGGGTTTAGATTCGTTTATTTTCCCGTTCTGTTTGTTGTTTATGAAACGTTCAGAACATGAAATTCCAATGGGGTTGAAAAACTCAACATATTTTCAACAGCTTTATCCACCGAGAACTATAAGTTCATCAAGTTTTATTTGTCGCCTGTTATTATTCAAACGATCCAAACATTTCGATATCTGCAGACGCACAAGGTGTAACCAACACATTTTCATTTAAAACACAAACAAAAGCACCATTTACATATACTTCAGGTAACACGCATTTTACTGACACTGACAGGATGTGTACATTGGCTGACCATGCAAAGGAACTACCAATGCAATAGTTCAGATAATGACTCACGTATCCAAAACAAAAATACTTGATTGTGCAATAGAATCAGTTTCGAGGAAATTTCATTGAGCTGTGGATGCCTGCATTTCAGGTATTAGTTCAACTTGCTTTACAATGCAGGTTCGTAACCATTTGAACCACGAATGTTACTTTTTAGACAGATAGATGTTGGGAAAGACGAGAGACGGCTAAATAACTATTTAACTAACTTATTATTTAACTAATTAATTAACTAACGTATTAACTAATTAACTAATTAATAACCTAACTAACTATATATCTATATATGTGTATAT
>NW_004797404.1:1172283-1185442 GCF_000002075.1 Aplysia californica | reverse complement strand
TTCGGTCGCCTCCCGGGCAAAATTCAAAATTTCCTACCAACTGAAAAAGTGTAATTTTTCCCGCGCACTCTGATGACCTTATGTAGTTATGAGCGCCGTAAAACACTTACAAAAACAAAACAAAACAAATATTCAGTAAAAACATCACGACTTCTTAAAAGCCAATAGCAGTATGTGTTTGTTCTGTAAAGAACAAGATATTTATTTGAAAATGACATTGCTAAATAAAGGCGGAAGCTATTTAGATTATAGTATGCTCCAGGCGTTGACCATTTCTATGCAAACAAACTCAAATATAAGGCTGTTAGTTGATTTAGGCTCGATTGTTTGGACCTCCAGTTCAACACAGAGTTTCGAATGTTTAATTGTTTTGTTTTTTTCTTTTCCGTAGAATGTGTTCTTATTTTTTAAAATAAAATAATCGCACCGTGTAAAGGTTACCTTTTTATTTTCACACACCGTCTGTGACATTTTCAGCAAATTATTCTTTAATGCAAAAACATTTGTCATAGATTCTTAACAATTTCTATAAATTAATGTTTCACTAGGGGTTAGTTAACATTTTAGAAACCTGATATTTTCTGAAGAGATTGAAATTAATGCTCTTCTTTATATTGAAACATTTGCCAAAATATCAAAACCAACTACGATTGACAACACCTGAAGTTCAACTCAAACAATTGAGGGATCAACAATACAGACTTTGTATTACCCCAAAAAATTCACATGATGCATCTCTGACCTGACCAATACAAGGCCGGGCCTTGCAATAAACCGTACCAAAATCCTCAAGCACCTACCACAAAAAGACTCGCTCTTCTTTTGGAAAATTACATCGACACGAGCGTGTGGCAGTAATTTCCTAGAGTCCTGGGGACCTGCCACTGTCATCCCCATTCTGAAACCAGGAAAAGAGCACATACACCCATCCTGTTAGAGACCAATCGCCTTAACTAGCAATGTAATCTTTCTTTAAAAGAGATAAAAAGACGTCTGATGTGGGGACTCGCTGAGCTATCTCCAAGACAGATTCAGAATATCTTAATCCACTTAATCTAGTCCGCCAAGAGACTTTCATACTGACAATTTGTCGAAGGGAGCCTCACGATCTTTATCTTATTCGATCAATAAAAAAACAAAAAACTTTTGACACAATCTAGAATAGGTAATTCTCTGCACACGCTTTCGGCCTACGTGGTGATCTCTCTTATAAGGACCATTCTCGTTTCCTCGGATTTTTTTTTTTTTTTTTTAAAACAAAAACTAACTTTCATACACTTCATACCAAAGAGTTTTGTGTGAGGTGCCAAAAACCTTAAATCCTCTAAAAATTATATCTTATCCAGAGTGGGGCTGTGGCTTCATCTGTATTGTTTTTTTGTCAGATCCAGGTTTGACTATAGTTGTCAAGTCCCCATTTTTCGCAGAGGCATTGACAAGGCACTGGACGGTAGAAAATTCTCCTACTTCATCCTTTCTCTTTCTATCCGATTAAAGGTCTTGCCTAACTTCAATCGTCAATTTAGCACTCTTAAACCCTAGATATATTGATTGTTGAATTACACTTCACGATTCTTTACTTGACTGAACAGGGAAAGCCTATTCGTGTTTGCAAGGCTACCTAGCCATGTAGGCATCTAAGGACGATCTCCTGGAGAACATCTTCCCTCAGACATACTTTAAGAAGAAGGTCAAATGGCTACACCTCTAGTTTGAGGGAATAACGCTGAACCCAACAAAAAAGCCACAACATCTACAGCATCAAGCAAACTATTGGACCACGAAACTCGTCTGGTCTTTCCAGAAGAAAGAAGTTATTTTGACCGAGTTGCGCGTTAGACATATCCATCTAACACATAAACATCCCTTGTAAGGAAATAAAAAACTGAATTTACGATCAGTCACATTCTTACAGAATGTCCAGGCTTTGGAGAGACCTGAAGGAAAAATTTTTAATGCTTGAACTTAGAGAGTTTATTCCCTAGGGTAGGTCCTAAAAGAATTTTCATTTCAATAAAGGCATTTAGTCTTTACTCTAATGTGTCAATTATAGTGTTAGTTGAAAAATGTAGATTTCTCTTTTAAATATTAAATTTTGACTTTGTGTTTTTAGATGCTTCTGCCATTCAGGCAAGCAAAATTAAACCTAGCGTGCTATGACCTAACATAAAAGCTAACAACTTGGGTCCCGGGCACTATTATGACCTTATGCAGCTGCGAGCTCTGTAAAACTTTTACCAGACTGAAACTGAAATTTAATCCATGTTGAATTTGGAGCAAAAATGGTCACGGTATTTCGCTTTCTATGAGTCTCCAGGAACAATCATCCTTTCTTTTACTTATATGCAAATATACAACTTTGCATACACATACAATTAAGACTTGTAGTAGGATGATATGACAATTTATTGATTCTACGGTATGGTTATCATTGCTTGAGCAAGGTTCACATCGATAATCCTGCCTTGTAATCCAATAAATTGTCGTATCATCACAACGCTCGTCGTATATCTACTCTACTGTATTCCTTGAGCAACACGCGTCTAGTTATATTGGGGAGAAGTAATAGACCCACGGAGACCTGGTAGGAGACCTAGGCTAGGTGAGAAAATGCATACTTTGTCGGACGTCTTGATTCTTATTATCTGTGCGATACTTTACTTATCACAATGGTCGTCATGAAAGAAAACGACGTTGTGCTGGAAGAAACACATAGGCTCAATAGTGGTCATTTAGCGCTGGTAAAGAGAAAAAATGACAGGCTGACAAAGGGAAGGAAAGTACAGTAGAACATTTCAGTGCGACACTCCTGACCCACAAAAAATAGGAGATAATACGAAACACTGTACTTTTAGTGACGTAGGTCTCCAAATAAATTTGGATTTAAAAAACCTAGTAGACGAGTTTAGTAAATGACCATAATTACATGCATAACTGCAATAATGTAAGTAATTTTGGAGCTAATGCGTTAAGTTACACAATTACAGTCAATATGAGAGTGAATTAAGCCAGAAGGATTGGCCATGCCCAAGTTGCTAATCGACTATTAAAATTAATATACCATTTTAACACACGCTGGACTTTGATGTTCACTAGAAAATCCTCATAAGACATCAAACTTTGGGTGAAATGCACAATGCATACCATGTGTCCTCAAGCTGAAACTAATGCCCAATTCTCGAAACAATATTTTTACGTTTTACCGAAATACTTTAAACAATACACGGAAAAAAGTCTATTACTCTTCCTGTTCATAAAATAATCGTTATCTGTATCAGTTATAAGGATAAAACAAATATGTCATGCTTTCAAAAGATATTATATTTTCGACTTTTTGGTTTTGAGATAGGATCGAGAGTCAAAATTACGTGCGTACAATTCTCTGATAAAATATGGGCCAGATAAATCTACTTCACTCATGCCTAAATGCAACACGAATAACCTCGTTTCAGTCACTGTCGGGGCTTTCTTAAATTTGAATAATTTGAAGCTTTCAAGGAGCTGCTCCCACTTGGCTCTGTCCCATTGGAGATAGACATCAGTTTAGAGGTCACTTCAGTTACCTTACAGTGTTAAAATGCCTAAAGGGACCAGGATCCTGTTCACGACAACCTTGCTCGAGTTAAAATAACATTTTACTGAGTGGATATAAGCGTTATTCTATAAAGGGCAAGAATGAAATCTGAATACTCTATGTAAAAATAGTTTTAGTAAGAGTTTTACGGGGCTTACAACAATATAAGGTCATATGAGCGCGCGAAACACAAGTTGGTTGCATTCACAACAGTTCACAACGCTACTTAATTCTACTCAACGGTGAGGCCATTCATTTCATGGTAAAAATGCAGCTATTCTAATTTAAAGTCAATCTTCCGGTATAGTTGGAAAGAAAGCGGGGCTCTCGTTCAATAGGAGTTCGACTCTCATTCACTAGGTCCCAGGATCGAAACCTGACAGCGACGAAAAATTTTATTCCCTAAAACGTCTCCTTTCACCTCCTTTACTGATCATTAACCATATTCTGACGTCTGCTTTCGTCTAAACTTTCTGCCCCCCCCCCCTCTTTCCGCCCTCCTCATAGAGGCTCTTAGCTTTTTCTGTAGCTTTTTTACTGTTCCTTGGTTTTTTCTTACTGCTGTCTTGCAGCCACGCCCCGTGAGATTTAACGCCTAGCCTTTTCGGATAAGCGCAAAATATCTTGGACGTCCCATGCGCAGTTGCGCAAGTCAAAGATGTCTTGGTGGTCCAAAATTGATCAAAGTAGGCTTCGGCCACCATCTGGGCACAATTCAAAATATTTCCTAACAAACTGAAACTGTTTAATGTGTCCCTTAAGCAGTTGCAAGCGCCGTAGAACACTTTTTTTAAAAAAGAAAGAATACTGACGAATTGATAGGAAGTATACATCGCTAATGATCCCTAAGAAAATATCAGAGAAAAAAAATGATGCTGCAATCGCTGAGGGAGGAAATGAGAAATTACCATATATAACCCACGCAACAGAGGGAGAAAGACAGAACAGAGATCGTAAAGTTTTCACAAACAGATTTCTCATAGCTAATTCAATCCTTTTTATACAAGCCAAGGCTAACGTTGAGCAACGTAATATTTGTTACTTTCCCAAACAATAATTACAATTTAGCTTTAAATGATAGTCTCTCTTGGTTTAAAAAAAGAAGCAAAAAAAAAAAAAAAGCAACAACAAACGTACAGAATAAACCAAAGCAAATCCTACTCCTTCCCAATGTCTCTGTGCTCTGTGCATCACGACGAACACCAACGTCAACGGGATTTCCCGACGTCCCTTTTTGTTCCTTTTTACTTTTACCTTTTACTTGTTTCTTCCGCTTGTATCGTTGGGTGTCGCGGAGAAAGGCGGGTGACCTGTAGGTGGGACATACCATGATCTCTGAAGGTGTCTGCCACAGATTCGTTCTAGCGTCGTCTTGATCTTCCTCTGGCTTTCCAGCCAGAATATCTGGTATTGTATGCCCTCAGAGCTGGTTGGTTTGAAGGCATCTGTGTGAGGTGTCCGAACCATTTGATTCTCTGTTTCTCAACGTTTTGCAGAATTGATGTTGCTCCAACCATGTCTCTTACGACTTAATGTCTTTTGTCTTGTGTCCCGCTCTTCTTAAACATTTCATTTCGCCTGTGACTAGCTTCTTCTCGAGGGATTTTGCTAGTGGCCATGTATGGCACTGATATGTGAGCCTTAGTTAAAAGAATGGTGTTGATGAGCTCTGCCTTGGTGCTCATGGGGAAGCTCAGATGTTTTAGGAGAGGGGCGAGTTGGTAGCTGACTGCATTGGCTTTCTGGTATCTAAGGTCTATTACTCGATCTGGTTAGCAGTTTTCTGTGAAAATGCAGCCCAGGTATTTGAATTCACTGGTTTATTTTAGTTCGGATCCATTGGTGTTGATATCTAGTTTGTCTGGTCTCCTGTTAACTGTCATGACCTCGGTCTTGCGAATACTGATCTTCATTTCATATTTCCCTCATCTCGCGTTTAGTTGGCTCGTGTGCGCTTGTGGTTATGTCTTGTTTTTCATTACTGCCAGGTCATCTGCAAACATGAGTTCGTTGAGCGCCTCTGGTTCTGGGTTGGCCTATTTTATAATCTCCATATAGACCACGAAGAGCAGAGGGGAGAGATTGCAGCCCCGCCTGACTCAGTATGTTACCTGAAACAATTCCGATGTTCCTCTGATAGTGCAGACTGCGCTTCTGCTATTGGCATAGATAGCCCTGATGTTGTCTAGCAGTTGCCTCTTGATGTCGTACCGCTCAAGGATATTCCATAGCTTGTTTCTGTTCACTCGATCAAAGGCTTTTTCCTGGTCCACACATACGGGATGGAGATCTTGGTCGAATACAACACACTAAACGCAATAGGGTTTTTTCAATAGGGGTAAATATAATTTTATTTCTTCTATTTTACACAGCCATGAGAGTGTAAATAGGTAGCTGATTTAGTGTAACGTTAGCGTCACAATGGGTTTTTTCCGTGACTTTGACCTTGGAGCAGAAAGTCAGTACAATGTGTGACCTCTGTTGGCTGCAATAATCGCTCTGCATCTTCTACAAATTGAGTTCATAACAGTGTTTGTTTGTCGACGTGGGATCTGTACCCACAACTGGCTGATGGCTGAACCCAATTTAGGAATTGTCCGTGGTGGCAGCTGCAGCTGGTAGAGCTGGTTTTGGATAGCCTCAGGAACATGCTCGAATTGAGTTTAAGTCAGGTGGACGAGCCGAATGATGCAAAAGATTAATGTTGATCTGACCCTGGAGCTGTTGTGTTACATGAGCATTATGAAGTCTCTCGTTCTCTTGCAAGAAAAAGAAATTTAGCTACCTCTAGAAAAAAGGCACTTCATGGGGCTGAAGAACTTGGTCAATTCAACGCTGAGCTGTAACCTCATTCCCTTGTCCGTGACCTAATTTTTTGGAAGAACACTGGACCAGTTCATTGATTCAGAATAATGACTCCCCAAATCATGACGTTTGATCCCCCCAACGGTCTCTCTCCACGACGTTGGCATCAGCGTAGCACGTCAAGTCTATGCGCCACACACGGATGCATCCATTTGACAGATCAAGGCAGAATCTGCTCTTGTTGGTAAACAGCACCCTTCTCCATTACCTACGCCTTCAGTTCATGTGAGCCTGTGCCCACAGAAGCCGCTCACTGTGTTGCTGAAGGGTCAGAACTAGCCTGCTACATGGTCGTCTGCGCCGAAGGTCTTTGGGGTGCATATTACTGGTCGCATTGGTGGTTCGAAACCGGTTCTGTATACTGTTTGATGGTGGAGACGTGTGAGCCTGTAACAGGTGCCACATTTTCAGCAGGCTCGCCAGTTTTTAGTCGTCCGATGGTCCCCTCACGTTTTTCTCAGGAAATTCTCAGCATCCCGAGGTTGATTTTGTTTCCAATTGAATTCCATATTTCGAGGATTCAAATCTGTGTGCAATGCCTACGTGATCTCATGGACATAACTCACAACTCGAATTATGTGACAAGTGAGTATCCTTGAACAATGAAGCTGTTTAGTTGTCTGTTGCATAAGCGACCAATCAGACCATTGTTCGCATGTGGTCAGTCTAGCAGGTTCAGACTATACTTCAACGAAAAATGTAAACAGAACTCACCAATGGAAACTTTGACCAGCGCTTTAAAGTCGATGAAAATTCAGCGTTTCTTTTGCCTCTAAGAATGTACGAGTATCTCCTTTGTTCATGTATCATTCATCCTTGAGCCCCTAAAATAGACTCCTCAGGGAACAACACTGTCCATGGCTAGAAAACGAATATTTAGGCAATACTACTATTCTTTCTTTTAAACACTGACACCCCCCCCACGCTAAGGCAGTGCTACGGGATGAAATTGTCTTTAGACCATTCCCAAAGGGAGGGTGTAAACACTTTCTTACGCACAGTAGAATTAAAAATGGACTAATTTATCAATGTCATTCTCATACTGTGCCGGTGTAATAAACCAAAATCACTTCATTCAATAAAAACTACCATAGTCATTTTGGCAACGCTGAAAGCACTATCAGTAGTGTTTATAGCACAGACCTTCACGCCAAAAACATTACTTCTGCTACGCCAATGACACTATCCTCAAGCCAAAATCACTCTATGCAACAAACACTACCATAGTCATTTTGCCAACGCTGAAAGCACTTTTAGTAGCGTTTATAGCACACACCTTCACGCTAAATAAACTACTGCCTCGCAAAAACACTGCCATCAGATATACGTAGAGTCTTAGGCTATATGTATTATACAATCACGCAAACCCTACTATTTTCAGTTTCTCACGCCTAATTCACTAACATCACGCAAAATCTACTATCGTTTGTGTTTATAGCATAGGCCATATATATCACGTCAAAATCACTATTTCTGGCTATACCAATGACATCACTCTCAAGCTAAAATTACTGTTCTAGTATGTTAAAAAACACTATCCCGATCAATGATCAAGCTAAATAAACTACTGTCCCGCAAAAAAAAAATCCCTACCACCAGATGTACGTATATTCTTAGGAAACATATATTATACAATCACACAATCCCCACTATTTTCGGCTTCTCACGTTTATCTCCTTACTATAGAGACTTCAAAATCCACTCATATAATATATTATATATATACACATGTATTGCAATTTCTATTTTGGGGATGAAACTTGCGGTTGCCATGGTAACGAAGCCTTATATCTAGGAAAATGACCAGTTTTTGGTATGTTTTTCAAATCCATAAGAGTCGAGACATCACATGCTTTTTCAGCTGTTTTATATATTTTTTGAGAAAAAAAAAATGTTTTAAAAAATTAGCCGTTGAAAAATTTTTCAAGCCTTTTTACTTACAAACATTAATATCTTTAGGTAAAAAAAAAGATATATAAAAAAGCTTCTTGATCAGCTTTATTTAGACCACACCTCTGCCAAGTTTCATTAAAACCCATTCAGAAACTTTTGACATTTAGCAAAAAAAATGTACAGAAAAATATGATTTTGAGGAAAACGCTATTTTAATTCAAAATTTGATCTCAGAAGTTGTAAAAAAGCATTTTAGAAATAATATAGACTCTATATCTTTTCGAGGCATAATGCTTGATAAAATGACCCAATCGTGGCTAAACTAAATAAAAATATTTTTTTAAAAATTAAATGATATTTTGAAGCTAAACCCTCATTTCAGGTGTCATCTCTTAGTTATAATAGCCCAAGGTACTGGTCATAAAATTACTGGGATAGCGTTTTGATCATAATGTCTAACCCACAAATTTCGCGCTCATTATGACAAAAAAATAAGCACGAAAACAACCGCGGTAGCGTTTATTGACGAATGACGATAGTGCTTTTGGAGTGGGCAGTCAATCTGGGGTGTAAGCGGTAGTGTTTTTAGCTTAGAGATAGTGGTCAAAGCGTAAGCCAAAGTCACTAGGGTAGTATTTACAGCATGTGCAAAATTCACTACCATAGTGGTTAAGGCATTGAAAGCTTATTCCAAAACCACTACGGTAGTCTTTATTGCACGGTAGTGTTCTGAGCGTGTTACACCGGAACAACATAGAGGGAACTGCTGATTTTTCTAACCTCATCCTTACTATCGTCCATTTTCGTCTACTTCTTTTGTATGTTTGTCACTCTCTTGTGAACTACTATTTCTGAGATGCCTTGATAGTCGTAGCAGACTTAATGCTTTTGAGGCTGGAGAGGTGAGCAGAGTAAACCTGGTTCCCCGTTTGGGCTTCTCTGTTGACATCCACCTCTTTGGGCTTATATAACCCCAAGCAGTTGTTAGCGCCGTAAAACCTTACTAAAATGAACAAACAAAAAAGCTGATTACTAAAGAACGTTATGTTGGTATGTGGACAGGCCTATATTAATGTTGAACCTGACAGACGTTATCTATCTAGTAGGCTCACACGTCATAGTCATAGGGTATCATCATCACGATCATGTTCCCCGCCCCCGTCATGTTTATTATATCCGGATGCATGTTGTACGTCTTTATCAGTTAAATTGGAGAAAAGAAAGGTTAAAGAGAAAGCAACAGAAAAGAACTCTTAAACGATAAAATGAACGGGATATATAATTATAGATAGATAGACAGAAAGATAGATAGATAGATAGATAGATAGATAGATAGATAGATAGATAGATAGATAGATACATTGGGGGGGGATCTCTTTTGGTCTAGAGGAAAAGGAGTTTGCTTCTCATTCAATATGTCCCTGCTTCGAATCCAGATAGCGTCCGCATTTTTTTCTCTCTAAAACGTCCTCCTTTCACACCCTTTCCTACTCTCTAACAATGTTCTGTCGTCTGCTTTTGTCCCCACTGTCTGCCCCCCCCCCTCGCCTCCTTTGACCCCTCCTTTGGGCTCCTGAGTCTTTTTGCAGCCTTTCTACTGCAACTCCTTGGCTCCTTCTTATTGTTGTCTTTTAGCCAGACCCATGATCTTATAGTAGGTAAGATCTACATCTATCCTTGTCGGATACGGGCAAACATTTTTGGAGATCGAGTGTGCCAGTTGCGCACGTTAAAGATCTCTTAGAGGTCCAAAATCAACATTGACCTTTGCAGATGTGAGCAGCGTAAAATACTTACAAAAAAAAAAGCTGCCATCATTAATTTCAATGGGTATAATACTAAAACAAACAAACAAAAAACAATGTGTGTCTGTGTATGTGTATGCGTGTGGCCACCACTGGACATTACACACTACGGAAAGGAGGACATGTAAAGCGCTAGAACTTCAGAATAAAAAACTTAGTTTTTTTAACTTTGTAAGAGCAATGAAATAATATTGTTTAAATGTTACAGGAATTGACAAAATTAAGTGTTTAAGAACAAAAGACGAAAAAGCAAAGATATCGTTCATAACTGTCCTTACAAAGTGATATTAATTGATGTTCTCTGCGTGTATGGATGTGTGTGTTAAAAAGCTTTTTTCGTTTTCGAAATTAAGGTTTTTTCTTCATAGTTTTATGTCAACCAATTCCTTTTGAATGAATTACAACATTCTAAGACGATGTTTGTGCGAGAAATTTTGAAAAACGTTGAAACGCTCAGGCTTTTTTTTTCGATAGAAAAAAAAATATATAGTCAAACCTCGTTGTACCACCTCCAGTTGTACTGCCAGCCCTACTTACCTCCAGTTTTGCAAATGTATGAAAATGAGCGCCTAAGCAAGCATAGTATTTTCACCTTCACACCATCACCACCCATCGGCCAAACTGTTTGAGTTGCACGGACCTTATTTAACATATGCACATTTACCCCGCTATACTGCCAGAGAACTGACCGCCAGAGGTACACGCTGCACACGAAGAACAACACCCACTCGTTGTCTACTTGATTTTCTTTCTCCCACGAGAAAGACATAGAAAGAGAGAGAGAGAGAGAGAGAGAGAGAGAGAGAGAGAGAGAGAGAGAGAGAGAGAGAGAGAGAGAGAGAGAGAAAGAGAGAGAGAGAGAAAGAGAGCAGCTTCTTTGGCAGGCGGGGGCTATACAACAGAGGCATCTTGTTGAACCGCCAGTCTGCTGTGCCGCCAATCTTATGCTCGTCCTAAGGATGGCAGTATATACGAGATTTGACTCTCTATAGATAATAATATATAGAAGAAGTTTGCTCAAATGCTCTAAAAATAAAGCCATGGTATAATCCTCATTTCCCTGTTAACTACCTGTTTAGCCTCTTCAAGTGAGTGGTTCTTGGTCAACCCCTGCCTCTTTTCCCTTCAATTTTACCAATGAGAGACATATTTTCTTTATATACCTTTATGTCTATTCGGATGTCACAGAAACTACATTTGCCTCTTCCTAACTGCTTTTATATGTGAGCCTTCATGAGATACTTCAAGTATTATCTCATTATTTGATGTTTTTCCCTACAAGAAATGTTCATCAGTCTGCTAAGAAACCACAATTCTGTTGCTTCTATTTTATTGTCACTATCTTTAGTCATTGTCCAGCACTCACAGCAGTATAAAAGAGTTGACCACACACAGCCTCTACAACTTTCATTTTGACAGTCGTTGATAGATTTCTATTTTTTTCATTATTTAGCTCATTTCATTGAACTTTTCTTCGTTTTGATTTTGAGGTACATTTGGCATCAGATGTAATTCCATTTCTTCGATACTGCTATCTCTTTAAAAAAATAATTTCTACATAAGGGAAAAATATCGCTGAATGCTGATTGATTGATTGATTTAGTAGGTGTTTTAAGGCACTATCGACTCACCTTTGGTTATGTAAGTGCCAACAACTTTCACTGCAACAAATCAATCATCGTGTTATGTTTTAGTAAGAGCCTATGACAGATCGATTTACCTACCTATGCAGCATAATCAAAAATGACGGCGGCACAAAGGAAGACATCATGAACAGATTCGGCAAGGCAAGATCTGTACACAGAAGCATGATCAACCTCTGGAAGTCGGGGCAGTTTAGTATACAAACCAAGTTAAAGCTGTATAACAGCTGTGTACTATCCACACTCCTATATGGAGCTGAATGCTGGAGGATGACTGATCATGGCCGTGCCAAGCTATCTTCCTTTCATACAACCAGTTTACGCCAAATCCTCAGAATCTTCTGGCCCGATAGGATTTCCAATGCAAATCTGTTACGAAAATGTAGGCAAGAGGAAATGGCCACCATAATAAAAAGGTAAAGATGGTGATGGATTGGTCATGTTCTGAGAAGAGAACCAGACTCTATTGTGAAGACTGCCCTCAACTGGACACCCGAAGGACGTCGCAAAAGGGGTAGACCTAAAATGACCCGGAGACGCACAGTAGTCTGAAATGAAGTCCTGGAATCATTCGTGGAGGACACTGACCAGGATGGCCCAAAACAGACAGAGCTGGAGATCCTTTGTTACTGCCCTAAACGCCAGATGACGTAACGGGTAGTAAGTAAGTAAGTTCTTCTTTCCATATTATGAACATTCCCTTCTATTTGATCAATACGCCTGGTGATATAACTCATCCCTACCTCACTCCTTTTTACTCTGCTTATATTCGCTGTATTCTCCTTAAATTCTTGCGAAGTTTTGGTCCCAGTATTCTTAATTCATTTCCGTCAATGTTCAGCTTTTCTAAAATTTAAATAGTTAATCATGTCTAAGGTTATTGAAAGCCTTTGGATACTCTATGAAGGACAAATACAGGTCTTTATGGGCCTCATTCAATAATCTTTCCATTTACATTGTTAGGGCGTAAATAGCATTTCTGGTGCTCTTGTGAAGAGCAAAGCTCTCTCTGGTGTGATAATTTTTCTGGTTCTTCCCATTACTCGCAGCAAAATTTGTATTAAATAACTCGTAAGGCTTATTGTTCTATGCATATCACACTCAATGATACCTGGTTCCCATTAATACTGGCTTAATATCTTTGATCTGATGGTGATATTTCTGTCGTTCCAGATGCTTTTCAACTTGGTCATTGCTGCTGAAGTTTGCGCTATTCTGGAAATTATTTCTGGTTTTGATTCTTCGTCTGTCAATATTGCACCCAGGTATTTTGAGCTGCGAACGGTCTCAAGCCTCTAGGATCTGAATATCTCCTCCATATGTGCGTTTTTTCCCTTTGTGCATACTAGATCGATTTTTGTGTTTATTTAAACTATTTT
>NW_004797404.1:1162283-1164783 GCF_000002075.1 Aplysia californica | reverse complement strand
ACTAAATAAAAGTAGTACAATAAATCTTATCATCATCATCATCATCATCATCATCATCATCATCATCATCATCATCATCATAATCATTATCGTCAAATTTATCAGCAAGGTATGCATTGATAATAACGTCTGATCTACATAAACACACCAATATAATCATTGTTATATCACCATATACCACACACATAACGATGCAGCTCTAAAAAAAGCAACAAAACTTAAGCTATATTTCCAAAGCTTTCACAGATGCTGTTTAGTCTGGGAGCATTCTTGAAACATGGTCAAACTATATAGTTTTTTGTTGTTCAATCTGGAGGATGTTCCTACCACGTTACTAACCACCTTATTATTGCTATGGTCTCTCTTGGTTTTGTTAATTGCTCTCCTCAGACATTTCATTTCGCATGTGGTCAATAATCTCCTGTAATTTTTGTGTCAAGGACCAGTACATTGAATACCAAAGTGACTTAATAAATTTACTAATCATTTTGCTCCTGGTCTCAATAGGCAACCAAGGCTGTAATGGTGGTCTCATGGACCAGGCGTTCCAGTACGTAATTGACAACAAAGGTATTGATACAGAAAAGAGCTACCCATACAAGCCAGAAGACCGTCCCTGCAACTTCAAGTCGGCAGATGTCGGAGCCAGAGAGAAAGCCTTCCAAGACGTGACAAGCGGTAGTGAGGATGAACTGCAAAAGGCTGTTGCCGGGGTACGTTTGTCCATGGTGTATTCCTTCCCACTGCACACAACTGCACTCTTATCTACTTATCACAACCCATTACCCCACTCTGTCTCTCTCTGTCTCTCTCTGTCTCTCTCTCTGTCTCTCTGTCTCTCTCTCTCTCTCTCTCTCTCTCTCTCTCTCTCTCTCTCTCTCTCTTTCTTTATGTCTTTCTTTCCTTCTTTCTCTTACTCTTTCTCTCTTTACCTGCCGTCACTTTCCTTCTCACAGCTTTTTCTGAAAGTAAAAAGTTTGATTCCTACTTGCGAAGCACTTAGTTGACAATGTGTTTGGTGCAGTACATATACGTTGTTTCAGCAAATCCGAATATATTGTATTTCTCCATACTTGGTCACCCGTATAGGTCATTCTTGTTCTTTCCTGTTCAGGATAATAATAATGTTCGAGTCCAAAATTTAAAGACTCTTCACACACACACACACACACACACACACACACACACACACACACACACACACACACACACACACACACACACACACACACACACACACACACACATACATACACACACACGCACACATATTATAATATATATATATATATATATATATATATATATATATATATATATATATATATATATATATATATATATGTAAGGTACGTTTACTTCCATGATTATATTATTATTTTGAAAGCCCCACGCTGCCCAGCCGTCTCTCACTCACCAGACTGTATCCAATAATATCGCACACTGTCACAGTTACTGAAGTATTTAGCTCAACATCATTGCTTTCTTCTAGGTGGGCCCCATTAGCGTTGCTATTGATGCGAGTCATGGTAGCTTCCAGCTTTACAGCGGTGGTGTCTATGACGAGCCTGAGTGCAGCTCTACCCAACTGGACCATGGTGTTTTGGCTGTGGGGTACGGCACTCAAGATGGGAAAGATTACTGGATCGTTAAGAACAGGTCAGTCTGCTTAATGTGCGTGTTAAAGTTCTTTCATTTGTCTTTTCAGTTTTCTATAAATGAAGCTTTGATGGCGATGAGAAACTTAACTCGTGGACTGCATGAGTTTCAACAGCTATTTCTCCAGAGGATTAGAAATTCGTTGAGTTTAAGATGTCAGTTCTTGTATGTTTCAAACAATTTGACGATTTTCTGCAGAATCACATAGTTAAGCAACACATAAAAAACACGGAAAAGTCATCCTACTGCGCTAAGAATATCAGTTGTAAACATGTCCACTATTAAGCATAATTTAATGACAATTTGTATTTGTGTATGGCTAACCTTGCGAACAAACCACCTCCAAAACTGCCAAGATAATTACTCTCGTGGTCGAAGTAAAATACTTTGTTTGCAAAACATTAGCTTTTAGGAAGGATGTTTAAAACCTGGCAGATGTTGAGAAAGGTGAGTGACAGCAAAGGATGCTGTCACACGAAAAGACTGGCGATTTGAAAGAAACAAGATTAGAGATGATGTTTCATTTCTTTGTTTCATTGCCAGTTAGGAACGTAATCGGTACGAGAAATCTTTACTCACCTTAAGCAATTGATTATCGAAATCCATGGTGTCTTAACATACTGCTTCTTCATCAGACTTTCCGCTGTCCTTCATAATCAAAATAATGTTTTGACAATAGTAATAACGCTGTTAATTTTCAACGGCCTTTTCTCTAGATTAAAAGGTAATAGATTTTGCACGATAACATCACAACTGGCTATTTTTTAAGGTAAATGTGTTAACGATCATTGTGGTGTATATTGTATCTTGTGTCGATAGATATATTATGAGTGTTTAACAC
>NW_004797404.1:1157939-1160458 GCF_000002075.1 Aplysia californica | reverse complement strand
AAACTGACAAGATTTTTCAGTGTCTATAGCCGGGTACCCATTCCCACCTGGGTGAAGTGAGGAAAGTTTGTGCAAAGTGCCTTTCTCAAGGACAAAACATTAGGCCCGTTGACAGGATTCGAACCCACAACCTTACGGTTGCGAGTCCGAGAGCTTAACCACTAGGCCATCGACGTCTTATGGACACACATATCTATTTTTTCCAGCTGTACATTATTTACACATTTACACTTACACAATGTGCTAACTGCACAATAGAATAAAGCCTATATTGAAGATATTCCTAATAATCAATGAGTAGTACTTCATTTATTAAATTTCTCCCCTGTCATAAAGTCATATTTGGCTCTGTCCTATCGAAGACGGGCTTTTATTCGGAGGTCTCGTCACTTTAATGACCTATTCCTCAAATCATGGGGATTTTAGTTGATTTTCCCCCATGTTGTGTTCGCAGCTGGTGATAAAAGAAAGACGTTGTTTCGTAAGACAGGGGGACGAGAAGATGGGACAGCTGCCATCTGTCCTAATTTTACTGAGAACGTCCCATTTTAATAAAAATGTGATTATCTACTTAATTTGCAGCGATGTTTTATCATTTATGTTTTGTCATTCGAACTCTTTTGATTGATTATAATATTTTTTAAAATATTTCCTTGAACTGAGTAGTAGCATTGCAAATCATGAAATAAACAGCCACAGCCCCCCTTGAACCTCATTCTGTGCGATTAAAGAATTCTTTTCTTTTCTTTTTTACTTTCCAAAAACTGGCTTCCCAAGAAGCACACAGTACAAGCAGCTGATAAAGCGCGCAAACACTAACAAACTGACAAGATCTTTAGTATATATATTGTCGGGTACCCCCCCCCCCCACTGTCCTGGGTGGAAGTGGTGAAGTGATGAAAATCTGTGTAAAGTGCCTTTCCCTGTTAACCTCATCAAGAACATGCACAAAGGGACAAGTTGCTTTGCATGGCTATACATGATGGCCAACTCACTGACGCTTTGACATCAACACCGGTGTGAGACTGCAATGTCTACTATCACCTTTCCTCTTTATCTTGGCAGTCGACTGACTGATAAAGGAAAACCACCAAATGACACGGAAACGACATACAGTGGACCCCGTGGACACAGTTGGACTATCGTGCTTCTGTCACTAACCCTGGAACAGATGCAAGCAAAGACCACAATTTTAAACAGCCTATCAGAGTCTGTTGGATTGAGAATCCACCCCGGGGGGTTAAGTCATAAGTCCTGAGGATAGACGCACTGCAAAAGGAGCAGGTCACAATAGCAGGACATGCACTAGAAGACGTCGAATCCTTCTGCTACCTTGGGTGTATAATTGACAGAAAGAGAGGAGCAGGCGCTGACATAAAGTCCCGCATCGGAAAGGCACAGACGGCATTTATATCTTTGGGAAGAATTTGGAGGACCAGGGATATCTCACTACGAACAAAGCTGAGGATCTTCAGCTCAAAAGTGAAGCCAGTCTTGTTGCATGGATGTGAGACATGGTACGCATCTCAGACTTGCATAAAGATGATCCAGGTTTTCTTGAACTAGTGTTTAGGGAAGTAGCTGAGGGTCAGATGGACAGACAGGGTCACCAACGAGGAAGTATAAAGAAAGCAGAGCCCTGCAAGAGATGAGGTGGGAAGAATAGTTGGCGATGGACTGGACATACTCTCAGGAAGTCAAGCAGCTGCATAACAAGGAACGTGCTAGGTTGGAACCCACAGGGTAAAAGATCAAGAGGAAGACCACGTGGTACCTGGGGGAGAGTCACGGAAGTGGATGTACAGAAAAGTGGGAAGACATGCAGTAATATCAAGCGACTAGTCCAGAATAGGGAAAGGTGGAAAGTGTAAGTTCGTGGCCTATATCCTGATCCAGGGTGAGGAAGGCAATGATGATATCCTTTCCCTAGGACACAATCCCAGCCGCTTTCGGGTTTCGAACGCACGAACTCACGGTTGCAAGTCCGAGAGCCTAACCACTAGACCACCGAAGCCATATATTCCAGTTGTTGAGTGTGTACCGATTACGGATTACACCAATGGACTTCGATTCTATCACTGTTACTATTCAACGCACAGGGCGAAATAGTTATTAGTTTATAGTAAGTTTATGGCACTTGCAGCACAAAAAGGTCATGAAAGTGTCGAAGATTAGAGGCGTCGTCAAAGAACAGGATCCTGGAGGACTTAGCTGTAGAAAGAAGTCAACATTTAACATCACCATAATAACAAAATCAATTGTATATGTTCCACACACTAACCGATACAATTTAAATAATGTTGGAGGCGGGTTGCTTCTATCTTGCAAGCCAGGATCATCCTGGCGGGCCGTCTCCGTTACTACATTCCAGTAAGAAGTAATTCTTTTTAAAGAAAAGCTGAAAACACTGAGAAAGCAGAGACTGGAAGAAAAGAAGAGTCACGCGTTTAACGAGAGAGAGAGAGAGAGAGAGAGAGAGAGTGTGAGAGAGAGTGAGGGGGAGAGACAGAAGGGGAGGG
>NW_004797404.1:1155025-1157755 GCF_000002075.1 Aplysia californica | reverse complement strand
GGAAGAGAGGGGGGGAGGAGGGGGGGCAGACTGACAAAAAATAAAGACAGACAGACAGACAGACAGACAGACAGACAGACAGACAGGCAATTAAATGAAAGATTTTGTTCCTTCAGAAATGTCCAAAAATGCGGTCTACCGTGGGTCAAAGTAAAATAAACAATAAACAAACAACAACAATAACAACAAAAAACCCAAATAATAACACAAAGACTCGAGGCGGGAAGGAATAAATACGTCGTTTGCTTTATTTGAGAGTGTTCGAAAAACATTATTATGCATACAAAACGACCACTGTGCGAATTGAAGACACGCAATATATATATATGTTGTATAAATTATACAATTGTGAAAGGGTTAGCAGAGGGGAACAAAGTTAACTATGATCGTACGATCACCAGTTCAGAAACAACTTGCCAGAGATGCTGACTCGCAATTGCATAGGACATTTAACAGTAACATAATAAGGGGAGGGGGGGTCTACTTTCCTTTGTTTCATAAAAGCAAATATATGTAAAACAGAAGAAAAAACAGTCTCCTCCCGCCGAATCACACACACATACACACACGTACACACACATACACACATACACACACGTACACACACATACACACATACACACACATACACAAACACACACACATACACACACCAAAAGGAAAAGAATATTACAGAAAAATACTATATAATAAATTAAATAAGATTTAAATGAAAACCAACGGATAACAGGAAAAAAAAAAATAATAATAATAAATAAATAAATGAAAAACCTACAACGAATAAGTAAAAAAAAACCCAAACCAGCCCCCAACACTAAAAAAAACCCAACCCTTCATGCAAAAATAACACTGAAAAAAACCCAACCGTCCCACTGCACATTAAAAAAACAGGACTGCAGAACCATGTGTACATAGTTATCGACACTTACACTGAATGCATAACAATTGCCTTTCTCGGTGCCCTTTCAGTGCATGTGTACCGAACCGATGTGAACATACAACACGTTTTGCGATATGACACGGTTTAAACATCCGTATAAACACAATAAAGATTTCTTAGGAGGAGATATCTCCGCATTTCGACTTAATGCTAAGTCCGATAGGACCGAAGTAAGCAGGTGCGGAGCTTTAAAGTAAACTCCCTTGAGTACCCATGTTCAAGAACGACTCACTGGGGTCTGGAACCACAGTCAACTGTGCCTTAGTTCAGCGTGTGCCAACTCAGGAAACGAAACACAATAAAGATTTCTTAGAAGGCGATATCTCCGCATTTCAATTTAATGCCAAGTCTGATAGGACCGAAGTAAGCAGGTGCGGAGCTTTAAAGTAGACTCCCTTGAGTACCCATGTTCAAGAACGACCGCTGGGGTCTGGAACCACAGTCAACCGTGCCTTAGTTCAGCATGTGCGAACTCAGGAAACGGCAGGTCGTCGAAAATGAAAAAAAAAGGCATGGACATAAAAACATATACTGCAGATAGAAGAATTGATGACTTAAGGGATTTTGCCTAATAGTTACTCAGTACCCTCCTAAAATGCAAATGTAATAAAAAGAAACAAACTAAAACCAAAAACACACAAAAAAGCAAAGCAAAACAAACCAAACCCCCCCCCCCCCAAAAAAAAATGTTATACCTGTGGGCTAGTTGGTTTTGTCTAATAGAAATGTTTGAGTTTTTTTTGGACTAAAAAGTTTATTTCTTATTTTATCTATTTATAAATATTTTTCCTTTTTTTTTGGGGGGGGGGGGGGGGGGTAATTTTTCCTCTTGTTTGGTAGCAGTTAATTGTAAACCATAAAAGATGCCGTGCCAACACGGGAAACCGGAACCAGTGCCGTAACCCCAGCCAGATACAAAATTTTCCAAAGGATGAGAACTTGGCACTGAGCAGATAACAAAGTTGATCAAGTAGCCTACATAACAGCAGCCAGAAAGATGCGCTTGCTGAGATCAGACAAAAAAAACACAAACAAACACAAACAAACAAAACTAAACTAAACACAATGACGAAAACTATAATCACTGTTTCATTGTTATACAGCACATCATCATTTCACCAAATCAGTTCACGAAATTTAACCAAGAAGTAGGCTACGCTTATTTCGAGACAAAGCACTCAAGACTATCTCCTTACCAAAAAATCGGGAACTGAAGTATTTCACAATGACCTCCTGGACCTGTGGCGGCGACACCAGTCTTACATCGGACTACGTATGACTGCGTTCGTTTTGGGTTTTTTCAACGGCACAATGCTTGATAACAGTCAGATTGACGCAATAGGACAGTCGGTAGGGTGCTAAGGTATGTCAGTCGCCATTCTTATCCAACCAGTAAAATTCTGCTACAGTCTCCCCTCTCCTCTATCAAAATAAATATAACAATATATACCCCGCCCCCCAAGAAAAACAAAATAAACAAACAAACAAACAACGACAACATTAAAACATTAAAAAAAACATCCCACAGAAATCGAACATAAAAACAACAAGTATCACCCAAACTAAACTTACCAGAAACACAAAAAGCCCGACTTGGGCCAAACGCAAGGCTGACCCTACGTCTCCTAAACTTTCCACTGCGGCTTTTAATGATCTCCATTATTGCGGAACGCTTAGCCCAAACACACACACACACACACACACACACACACACACACACACACACACACACACATACATACACACACACATACGTAAACACACAAACACACACACACACAGACATACAC
>NW_004797404.1:1124757-1154678 GCF_000002075.1 Aplysia californica | reverse complement strand
TACAAACATACACACGCACACGTGACTAAGTTTTAGTACGCAGTACTATCCAATGGAGATACACCCAGTCCTGTGTAGTCCCAGTTCGGGGACTAAGGAGAAAACAGTGCACCCACTTGACTTCCCAACGAGTCTGCAAATACGCTGACTCACATACAACGTAGCAATTTGGTTTTCTCTCTTGGTCTTTATCCTCAAACGTCACTTCACCAAGATTAATAAAAACATTATAACGACAGCAAAAGTTCAGAATGTTCACTTCTGGATTGTTTTGGCGTCTTAAAGCGGGGTACCCATTGACATGATCAAATCGGGTCGCATCGAGTCGATTTATGCCGGTTTCACTGCATACGACGAATAGTTTGAGTGATATAAAAAAAAATTTTTTTTTTTAAAAGCGCATCGACATCATTCTTGTCATATAGCGCAGGGAAAAAGCCAGACAGAAACAACAGCTTGAAAGAAAAGAAGTAGGGTCTACCAGTGGTGCCCTCCAACCACCCCCTACTACGAATAAGCCCCTGCTGTGCGTCTTCAAATTTGATCTGGAAGTTAAAACAGAGAACATTTTTATCCCAGTAGACCCAAAGACTTGGTGCAAATGTCATATCCGGCACCAGCTGGCCTTCACAACACTGCCATTTCCTTCAATAATGGCTTTATGTGCCGACAGCCATATTATAGTCGACCCAACTTGTGTTGAGAACTCGCTTGAGGTGATCTTCGGTTCAGTTGATCTTTTTCTCGGTTCCCAGCACCTCTTCTCTTTTAAAAATTCCAACAATTAAAATGAACTTCGGAAGATTTAATCCCCCCCCCCCCCCCCCACCATCACCACGCCCACCCGACGACATCAACTCATCTATAGTTGACTGCATCGTAGTTGCTGAGTTGAGGGGTTCTTGAATGTCACAGACCTGAGAGATTTCAACAACTTTCTATCAGTATCAGCCTCTCCAAGTCACCACCGCCCATTATCGCATTCTGCGCGCGAACAAAGGATCTGACCTTGACATCGCAATGTCACGTGTCTGGTAGGCAAAATGCCTTGTGACTGCCTGTTCTCTCTCGCAGGATACGGCCCATAATATGACTTAGGTTCTTTTTTTTTAAAGTTTTATTGACAGGATCGACCGAATTGTGCCCACTTGGCAGTTCTCGCTGGGAAGTTCTAAGATTTAGTATTGGGTCCTCATACCCAACCCAGCGCGTCACCGGGTGGTGGAGAGGGGAAAGGCCTCCAGATATGGAGGTTAGCTGCTAAGCAGTCGAGAACCAAATGGGAGAAGGTCGTGGAGAGTAGAGGGGAACCCTGGTGGCACAAGTGCTTCAATAAATATATACCTCACACACTCGAAGAAGGGACCATCTTGGCGACGGGAGGCGCTCAATGTTAAAAACAATCAGGAAACGACAAATGCAGTTTTTGGGACACCTGAATAGACAAAGCGGTCTTGAACATCTAGCTCTCACTGGCAAAATTGAGGGCAAGCGAGGCAGGGGTAGGCCCAGAACAACATACTTAGGGAACCTAAACAAATGGGTAACAGGGAAAGATCAGGGAAATGTAGCGTTTTTGAGAGCATCCGAGCAAAGGAATGAAAGGAAAACCATGATCGCCGATGTCTGTCGCAGATCGGGGCACAGGATGATGATGGTGGTAGTTTTCGCCCCTTCAGGAGGGAAACTTTTGCTGGTCCCAGCTATATCGAATGAATCAAATGGGTAACTTGCACCGGGTATTGTGGCATTTAAGGCAAAGTTTTACGGCACTTGCAACACAATAAATGTGGCATACAGTGGCAAAGATTATACTAAAAAGTAACATACAAAGAAAAGGAGGAGAGACATGGGCGATATATGTCCGATAAGAAAGTAGGAGGAAACTACACCAAAGCATCCACCAACCACCCACTGAATAAAATTAAAATATCTTCTTCGCACACAATCAAATTCATCTCTCTCAAGGGCAAGGCCAAGAGCCTGACTACTATCATTTCTCCGACGGGACAACAATACACAAAGAAAGCTCCCAAAATACGAGACAAAAACTTCAGACTCCCCTTATGGGTCATCGACACCAGCTTTTTTCACGACTTTAATGATAAGTCACCTAAAATTAGTCAAAGGATAGAGCAATTTTTACGCCCCATAACAATAATTTACATTATTTTGAGGACAGGCTGCTTTGGCCTCCCTGTCAAGGCCAAACTGGGGTCAACGGAGTGGAATACAGAGTAAAGTAAGTACGTGCATCCTATCAACACGATCAGTTTATTTAAGAGGCTCAGTCTCCGATAGATCCGAGACAGATGTGATGAGAGCATTGAAAATCAATGAATGGTTGAAAACTCCACAAAAACGACCTGAGTTCAACCGAAAACGACCAGTCTGAAATTTGAACCCGGGCCACCTGCTCTTCAGGCCAGTTAGATACCAACTGAACGAACAAAGCACCCACGACATTCATCATTCCAGCAGAATGGCAATGACAGCGTAAAATGAACGCCGCAATCGAGCTACTGTCTTCTGCTTTGTTTGAGTAAAGAAATGCACGTCGACACAATAACGGTCATTTAGTGCAGGGGAAAAGGAGGACACACAGACAGACAGATACAACAGAGGGAAAGAAAAGAAATAAGACATATATCAGTGGCGCCCCCCACCCTCTCGCGTGTCTTCTGCGTGCAAAGGCAAAGAGCCGGGGGAAAAAATAAAAAAAATAATAATAATAAACCCCGCTTCACAGCGGCCGACTAATCTATGAGGTCGAGGAAAAAAAGTTTGAAGGTCAGTCATTGTTCTACAAATTTTTATACTTTTTTTAGCAACTGTACTTTCGAAACAACAAGACAAAGACTCTGTCGGAGAGACCGACTTTAGAGAGTGACAAGTGAAGAAATCCCCCCAAAAAAATCCCACAAGCTAATCTGAGTCGAGAGTTGAAGTGCGGTCTTATCAGTTGAGAAGACCACCACTTGCGCAACAAGTTGTATTTCGTCCCGGTACTATCAGCCGAAGAATAAACCCTAGAGATAACGTGCATTGTTGAGGTTTGTTTGTTGAGCAAAGAGAAGAAGATCGACACCATGAAGGAGTGAGACAGACAGAAACAACAGAGGAAAATATAAGAAGAAGCAGTATCTACCAGCGCAGTGCACCCTCCAACAGCCCGCTGGAAAGTCCCCCGACCACAATGGAGAGGACAAAGTACAAAACCAAGGTCTCACAAGGTTGTACAAGGTGGTCACTTAATAAGGTCATATGCAGAAGATTAGAGACAAGAAGGTAACAAACAAACATGAAGAAGGAGAGACCAGAACGATATATTATTATCATTTTAGAAGGGAAAGAAGGAGCAAACCTCACCACTGCACCCCCCCCCCCCGAATAAATCCCACCCAAAGTGAAAAAGTAAGAAAGACAAACAGAAGCAGAGGAGGGAAAGAGAAGCCTACGTTTGCCGCCCACCAACAACCCGCGGCGTTAAAATAATAGGCCCATGCCGACTACCTGGGCACGAGTTTAGTTTTAATAAGTGTTACGGTACTTGCAACACAACATGGTCATAGAAGTGACGAAGATAAGAGGTTTACAAAAGAGTAACACACAGAAAAATGGAGGATGAGGGATCAGGACGACAGATGTTTAATTATTAATAGGAAAGAAAGAACAAACCACACCAGAGCACCCGCCAACCACCCGCCAAGACACTAGACAAAACACAATCTTCTCGCTACTACATCGCACCCATTGCCCTACGAAGAGGTGTAACTCGTTCTAAATATTTTTTGTTAATTCATCGCATTACATATATTTGTTGTTTCAGTAAAAAGAACCACGTCGAAACGATAACGGTCATTTCGTGCAGGGAAAAGGCAAGACAGAAAATAAAACAGATGATAAGAAAAGGAGAACCATAAAAAAAAGAGGACCAGTTCAGAGGGTAAAACCTTTCTTATCTTTCCCACAATTTCAACAAAAACTTAGAAGAAATAAAATTCAATCAGGACGACAATACATTTGTATTTGTCAATCTGAAAAATGTACATCGGCATAGCAGAAAAATCTATCAAGTTTTGCATTTTTTTTTAGGTTCAACCAAAATTGAGTGAAAAGCAAAAATTTTCAAATAGTCATTATTAAAATGTGTTAATTGAAGAACAAATTCATACACAATTTATGTCGCCAAGTATACTGAAGGTAGCGGTGATAGGTGAAGTCTCCATAATGTGTTGAACATTTCTCGCCATACAAGCACTAGCTCCAATGCGCCACTGGAACTTTTGAAAAACCCCGTGGCATGTTTCTAGGTTGATTCTTTGGACCTCAAGTTCTACATTGAGTGTCAACTGTTTGTTTGCTTGCGGTTTGTTTCCATAGATTTTGTTTATCAAAAAAACAAGAAAGTTGTAGTTGAAGGGCCTCAAGTTGGGGGAGGTGTGGTGGCTATTTATTTGTCACTTTGTCAGCTTTTAGCTTGGCGTTCCCTAAACCTTTCTTGCAACTATACAAAGGCCACTCTCGACGTGTAAGCTGTTGCCTCGTCCCACTGGAACCACGCTGCTACGGTATAACACCTTTTCCTCCAAAAATTTCTCAGCACGGTGAGGTATTAATCTGATACGACTGTCATGGTTTTACTGTCCTTTTCTTCACACCCTGTAGCAGACCGGGGTTGTTTTTTTTTTGGGGGGGGAGGGGGGTTAGAAGTAAAACTTGGTGTTTTATCCCATTTTGGTTTCAATTTTTATAACTTCATATTTCTCAAGTACGTTGATTGATTTTCTTCATATTTACAAACTTAACACTACAACCACACCCCACACCCCCCACCCCCGCAAACAAAACAAAATACGTCTCGAGTCTATAAGAAATCGATTTAGAAAGAGTTTTACGGCTCTTACAGCACAAACAGATCATAGAGGTTTCAAAGAATAGAGGTATTACTACAGAGTAAAATACACAGAAAAGAAGGAGGACAAGTACTGTGACAGATGTTTTGATTGGAACGATGAGGCAAACCATACCTACACATACACATAATTTATCGCTGAGCAAGTTTAGTAAGAGTTTTACGGCACTTGCTACACAATAAGGTCAAATAAGAGCTGAAGAGTAGAGGTGTTACAAAAGAGCTACAAACAAAAAAAAGAAGGAGAGATCAGGATTATAGATGTTCGATAGGAAAGAAGGAGCAAACCACACCAGAGCACCCGCCAACCACTCATATCGCTGAATAAGTTCGTGAATGCAATATCGTCAACGTCATTCCATAATCACTCTAGTCAGTTTCTGGAGTTTTCCAGCTGAAGTTGGGGTTTTTTTTATAATAACATCAAGGGGCATCTTAAAAAACAATTCCGTTGTGCCACATCCTTTCCTTCCTAATTTTTATCTTAAAATTAACAAAATCCAAATAAATGGTTCCGATTTGAGTATTCTCTTTTTCTTTAATTATCTAAAAACAAGCAAAAAATAAATTAATGATCTCAGTACTTATGGAATGACGCTGGCGTAGTACAACAGAAGAGGTTAGACCACCCAAATAAATAATTAACACAAACAATATAAGCAGTGGTACGGTATGCTACAGCACACGTTTATGTTTGTATGAGTAAAGAGAAGCATATCGAAACAGCATTGGTCATTAAAAGCAGGAAAAAGCAAGATAGACAGAAACAAAAAAGAGAGAAAAATGTATGTTTGCAGCACATTTCCGCCTTTCTCCCCCCCCCAAACCATCCATAGTAAGCATTTAATACTTCTCCCGACACAATAAGGCCACTTAAGAGGCACAACCTCAGAATGAAAGTCTACCACCGACAGAACCAAGCTAAAAGAAGGAAGAGAACTGTGAATGATCAAATCAACCAACATTGAATGCTGCACTGGGGACATGAAGTAGAATGGCCAGTATTACAGCTGAGAATTATTTTTTGCAAGGCAAAGGTTATAGGTTCAGATCAAAGTTTCAAAGGTATTGCAACAGCACTTTGACACTCGTTCAGTTTTATCGCAGACTGAATAACATAAAAAGAGGATGCCATACTGCGAAAGAACAGACTGCGCAGAGAAGGAGAGAAGGGTCACAAAAACTTGCTCATAACACAAGACTAAGAGAGATACTTCATATAAACCAGTCTTAAAAACACATTGGAATAACTATAATCAAATTCTAAAGAGAAGATAACAAATTTTTGGTGACCAATAAATTAAAAAATCATTCTTCTTAAAGAATGCAGCTCCTTCAAACAGTCTGAAGAATCCACACTGCAAAATGAAATCCTACTAGAAATGAATGTAAAAAAACATTCCCTTTGGATAGGCACGATAAAGACACATTTTTCTACACACATACATGTGCCATGCTCCTTTGGTACAAAATCTCACATCTTTAACTAAAGCTTTCAATTCTAAGGAACCCTTAAAGACTCCAATATATTATATGAAAAAACAAATTCAAAACTCATACAATAAAGTATCTATTTTTCATTTGCCTTGACCATGACAGTCTTGTTCCATGGATATCTATGAAGTGTCTATGAAGACTTTAAGAGTTCTATCAGTACTTACTCCAAGATGGACATGTAACAAAGAAAAATCTTTCAACAAACTGAACTCCACAATTGTAAAAGTCGTGCAACTCGATACAAAATTAGTAAACACGTCAAAACAAGACATTTGATAAAATATGATAAAGAATTACAGTGCCAACATGTCAATACAAACATGTCAACAAAGGTCAATATGTTCTCAAGACCTTTGATTTCATCCAACTAATCAGGGACAACTTCACCAGCAGGAACTTCACGCCACAACTCTACTGGGAGCAGGTACAAAACAGCTCAACGGTACACAATGCGGTCACTATGGCTTGTGGAATATCCGTTGTTTAGGGGAAATAGGACTGTCCAATCCCCAGGGGAAAATTTTCTCTTAGGATTTTTTTTTTTGTGGTTAAAGACGAAGTTTTAAGGACACACTCGGTGCATTTAAGCAGGAGATCTAAATTTGTTGCTATTCTTGTAGATGAAGCTTGTGGCTTCAATAATATAACAGATTCAAATATAGTAAGTATCTTCACTTATTGTTGTTAAAGACGGAGTTTAAGTTTAAGGCCCCACTAGGTACAATTCAGCTAAGGGTTCTTGTTTTTTTGTTTAAGATGAAGTGTCAACACTAGAAACACATAGAGGTCACTTTACAGACTGAGCATTTGGGGTCTCCTCAAAACTGCGAGAGGGGGCTCTCGTGGCCTAGAGGTTAAGGTGTTGGCCTCTCTTTCAAAGGTCCCAGGTTCGAATCCGGGTAGCGACCGAAAAATTTTCTTCTCTAAAATTGTCTCCTTTCACCTCCTTTCCTGCTCTCGACCGATGTTCTGTTGTCTGCTTTCATTTCCACTTTCTGCCCCCACCCCCTCACCTCCTTTGTCCCCTCCACTGGGCTCCTGACTCTTTCTGCAGCCTTTCTACTGCTACTCCTTGGCTCCTCCTTACTGCTGTCTTTCTGCCACACCCCTGATCTTCTGGTAGGAAAGATCTACACCTAGCCTTCTCGGACAAGGGCGAAAAATCTTGGAGGGCCCGTGTGCAAGTTGTGCACGTTAAAGATAACTTGGTGGTCTAAAATCGATAAGAGTAGGCTTCGGCCGCCACCGTGTAAAAATTCAAAATTTCCTACCAACTGAAAATATTAGGTGTGTCCCGCGCGCTCATATGACCAATGCAGTTGCGAGCGCCGTAAAACACTTTACAAAAACAAAAAAAACCCCAAAAAAACTGCGAGCTCAGGGGGAAAATATTCCGGGAAAAAGAAAATAATTTCACACCGAAATTGTATTTAAAGCACAAAGATTTGGTTGTAGGCAAAGTTTGTTAATCAATTGTACTTCAACAGCTGACGGGCAAGTGTTCAAACGGATATACATATGATACAGAAACAGAGCACAGCCAGAGAATGGAATGAGTAACGATAAAGGCAATAGAATTCGCACCAGAAGAAATCAGTAGCATGCCGGTGGTAAAGAACAGCTCAACACCAACAGACTATGCAGCACCAACAGAAGATTATTTCTGCATAGTTCAAGAACCAAAGCTTCAATTGTACCAAATCTTGCTGAATATAAATCACTCTATCTGATTTAAAGTAGACATAAAAATGAGTCTCCTTTTTAACAACACAAGCACAGAAACATCTTGAAATTTCACTACAAAAAATCATGCAATGATACGCAAACGCGTGCACACATGAACAGCCACACGAAAACATTCAAAACATGTGAGTGTTCCAATGACATGCACAAAAAACATTGTGTCTGAAGTCCATCGAAAATTTGCTAAAAGTGGCATCCTACTGAGAAAAGAAGTGATATTTGGTTAGTGCAACAAATAGAGTACAAGGCAAAAGGCAAGCCCTTCTTTTTTTGATAAGCAGGTGAAATATACAAATTAACTCCAATGCAAAATTCCCTTGCTCCAGCAGTTTTTCAAACAAGTCTCAAAGCGAACAACAGAATAGTTGAGAGTTGCAAACAGGTTTATTGACACAAGGTAAATTAATACGGTTCAAAATATCAGTAAGGTATCAGGAAACAGATATATTATAATAGGGTGCATACAATGTAAAATGCTTACACTGAAAATAACAATTTAGCTTGCAATATTGAATTATAAAGAATTTTCATTGACCGCACCTCAGACACCTGCAGAATTAGCCTACTCCCATTTATCAGAAAGCTAATGCCCAATA
Source organism: Aplysia californica (assembly GCF_000002075.1). Lineage (NCBI taxonomy): Eukaryota > Metazoa > Mollusca > Gastropoda > Aplysiida > Aplysiidae > Aplysia > Aplysia californica. The sequence continues at coordinate 1,145,927 of NW_004797404.1, read as the reverse complement.
AAATTTAAGAGCCAGTTGTTTATGAACAAAATTCATTGATGTTTGTACCCAGATGAAACTGACTATACGATTAAGCCCACTACTAGTTTGTCAAATGCAATTCTTAGGACACAATTCTAATATTTTGCAATTTGAATGGACCTGTAACAAAATAAAATTATTAAATACTTGTTTATGAACAAAAATCTTGACGTTTGTACTTAAGTTTAACACAGGTGTAAATGTGACTATACGATTAAGCCTGGCGTGAGTTTGTCAAATGCAGTTCTTAGTACACAATTCTAATATTTTGCATGTATGTGTAACAAAAAACTCAGTTAAATACTTTTAGATATCTGAACATATCTTTTATATAACTTCATAAGTTTCAGAGTAAGTAAAGTATAATGCTGTATGAAACAAGATGAAGGTACTTTTGAGGGTAAAGAACTTGTTTCCCTATGGGGACACCGGAAAGAGAAGATGTTCAGGAATAGTGAGAGAAATTTCCAAACTTCGAAATACTGTTCATCAATCAACTAAGGGACACACCATTTAGAATTATTCGAAGTCACATGAAAACCTCACAATGTCTTCCCCTTTATGATCATGACTCGATGAATGCTGCATGAATCTTCAATACACCATGCTGTTTATAGTCCTGGTTTACAACAACAGAATATCTGTAAATCAGGATTTTCATGACATGGGATAAGAAGAAATTATCGAGGGACAACAGTGATACTATAAGTGAAAAACAGAAAAGGTATTATTGTGAAGGACAACTTGATCAATAAATAAGTTAATACGCTAAGATGGTGACAGAAAAAAGGCAAATAAATAATATTAAGTGTGACATTTCCCTTACCAAAGCAAGAACAAACACATTTGATCTAAGAGATGCCTTCATCAAAGGCATTAACAGTATTTCACAAGAGAACCTCATTGCTCAGACCAAGAAAAAAACTATCTAAGAAGGGGCTACTCCAATCTGATATCATCGATTGTCACAATACTGGCCGAAGAAGCACTTAAAATCTGTGCTAGACAACTTTCATCATAAAACCCACAGAGGCCTCTGATCCTGGCCATTCACTTTCAAACCGCTAACCTTAAAAGGCAGACATTTCGGCAGAAACATGACATGTAGATGCCATTTATAAGACTGGTGACCTGGGAAAATTTACCTGATCTGAGATGCAGCTCAAAGATCATTTAACATGCACTTCTACCAAATTTGAACCTGTATCATTTTCATTTCTTTCGTTAATTTTTTTCTGTCTGACAAAATTGTAGTTAACAAAGCTCAAATACGACAAAAAAAATGTTGTGGAGCGTAAATCTGACAAATTGCTCAGTAGTCAAATTATGCGTCTCCTCATCCAACAGATGAGAATGATAGAGTTTTTAAGAGCTCTGGTAGTATTCTATCAATAGAAATGACTGGTGTGGCTTGGTTACTGGCAGGTTTGGTTCAGGCGTGAGTATCCTTCAAGATGACAAATGGTGCCTCAATATTCTGGAAAATAAGTGCTTCCCTCAAAAAGCATTTTTCTCCACTTTATAATCCTTAAGTTCTTCCATGCATTTACATATGCATTTTTATAAAATTGCACTGTGGCACATAGGGAAATCTAAGGGCTTTCAAATTTCAGTATCAATTTAAAAGGTAAAGTAAATGATAAAGAGTCAGGTTTTCCCAGGCCACCATATACAAAACATGTCAGTCAAAAGTGTAACAGAAGCACTACTGAGAATGAAAGCTATAAACCATAGCAAAAACACACAAGGGAAGAAAGACTAAACTACTAAGAACAAAGTCATAGCAACATTAATTTGAAAAAAAAAACAACCCACAAACAAACATACACAAACAAAAAACTACGAGATGTACAAGGTAAGACACATTTTCATTTTTGAATATCTGCCGGCCGGGATAAGTATAGGTTAGCTTCTGCATCTAAATAGATAAATTAATAAACAACTAAAGAGCATGCAAGAACAGATATCAAGTCACAGAAGCAGCATCATTCCAGGAACTGTTATTGGATTATTATTACTAGCACTTGAAACACAGACACAGCCATCTTGAAGCCACACTTGAAGGACTGATTCCCCCAACAACAAAAAATATCCCCAAAACAATAATTGAACCCCAGGAAATCACTACAAAAAGGTGACCAATCTAATTATCTATTAGCCACCACAGTACACTCCCTCATGCCATTACTGATTAGAATTCCAGGAAATCAACATAACTGGAAGATCAATTTGATCATTTATTAACCACTACAGCACACCTCCCCTTATGCCATCAGCGATTTGAACAACAGGAAATCAATACAATTTGGTGATCAATTTTAGCATTCATGAGCCACCACAACACACTGCTTCTTTTACTACTGAGAGAATAACAGTGTTAGCTGTAGGGCATAGGAGCCATGTAATTGGCTGGAGCGTAGCCTCGAGTCCCACCAGAGTCCACGAGCCACCACTCTGAGTTGCCGTCTACATCCTGGAAAGCCAGAACAGTCACTGGGTGACCGGCCGTCAGACACGCCTCGTTCTGGTGCCGTGCTTCAAAGTTGTAGAGTGCGTAGTAATACTGAGGGATAGGAGAAATATTGTGTTACCAAGTTAGTATTTTTGGGGGTAGCCATTGATTTTACAACTCTATGCATGTGCCTGTGGGAGTTAGAATGTGTGCATTTGTGAGAAATGTGTGCGTTGGAGCATAAGTGTGTGTGAATGCGAGCACATGTGTGTGTTTGTGTGTGCGTGTGTGAGTGTGTTTGTGTATGTGTGTTTGAGTGTGCATGTGAATGCAGGCACATGTGTGTGAGTGTGTGTGTGTGAGTGTGTTTGTGTGTGTATGTGCAAGTGTGCGCATGCCTGCATGTGTGTGAGGTTGAGTGTGTGTGAGTAGATGCAGGTCACAGGGTGAAGTAATTCTTAAGGAAGAAATGAGGCAGAAATATAGTGCTTCTATTTTACAACACAAACTGGTTAGACAACCAATACAGCAGTGATTGTCACTGGCCGCTGTCACAGAGATTGTAATAAAGTAACGAGTAAACTGTTCATAGTGACCTCCACCCACAATGCTGTGGACCTCATGGACATCTCACTCACAGAAGAGACATTCGCTGCAGTTTTTTGTTGTAACACCACTGTAAAATAGAAGCACTGGGCTTTTATCTAAATTTTTGTGTCAGTAAAAGAGAGTTGACTTCTATCAAATTAAAACAATATTTAAAACGGTGGGTCACACAAAGAGATACACTACATCATCCTGTCTTCTTATCCATTTGATAATACCATGGCAGAAAGGGGCACTGTCTCAACAGGATTAAGAACCCAAATTTTTCCCAAAAAATAAAAATACAGTGCTAAGTAATATTTTCGAATTTCTTCAAAATGGCGCTCATCAATTTCTGAGCATACAGAGCGATTCGTATTATCTAAATAAAGCCTGTTTATTTGTCTTGCTGGTGGAAAAGATACCCATCTATCTTAAATAGAAGTCAAAATATTTCCAATTGAAGGTGGAATCACCTGGTGTCAAAGGTAATATTAGCGAGAAAATGCCCACCAAAGTTTGGGGACTTCCAAAACTTGAATGTCTTGGAAACTGCAAATTTACATTTCTTGTATCTTTGAAAAATGTTTTTTTCAGTAAAATTCACACAGATATGTTTTTCAGATAGACATAAAATGTTATCAGCCAAAAAAAAAAAAATTCAATACAAATCTACCAAGGGCCAGAAAAAAAGTTGGTTTCTTTGATTTCATTATTCTGGCAGGCACCTGATTTCACCATGATGCCACACATATAAGTCTGATCTTATTTGTACAATGAAATAAACATATTGGACAAGATACCTGATACTGAGGCGCCTCAGGCTCCTGTTGAGATGTTGCAGCATGGTCTCCAGAACCACCACTGGCCCCGGGGGGAGAAGAGGCAGTGTAAGTGACACGGCCACCATCGTTGATGCTGATGTTGTCGCTGCCCCCGCCGCCGCTGTCGTAGGAGTGTACAGAGAGTACGTCGTCATCTACCACCAGGTGGCTCTGACTGCCCGGAGGGGAGGCCGAGGCCTGCGTAAGGATGCTGGACGGAGCGAAGCCTTTTGTCACTGAGAAAACCGAAATTCCGATCATCCGTTTTGAGTTTGGGCATAAGTTGCTTTGCTTGTTTATTTACTTAGAGAGGTGATATGGAGACAACAAAAATCATATAGTGCCAGGGTAAAAAAAAGGCAAACAGACTATTACATTGTTACTTTTTTGGTGCTCTTTATGTCCTCAGAGAAACACACCCTACTTCCTTCACTTTCTATCCAAGAAACAATGTATATTTCCGCGATTGACTTTAAACTATCTCATATTCATTTTTTATCCAAGAAATAGCAATGGTACGCTCAACGACTGACTCAACTCACCACCATCGTCGACGAACCAGCGCTCTTTGTTGCCCATGGGGTCCAGCTCCTTGACCACGCCCACCAGTGTCCCTTCTGTGAGTGAGATGTCCATGAGGTCCACAGCGTTGTGGGTGGAGGTCACCGTGAACAGTTTACTCGGGACAAACTGTTGACGTAGGTACGCACGCTGGCTCTCACTCTGTGATCCAGGACTTGTGGTCTGGAAGGGAAAGCGTGGTTGGGATGATGGAGAGTTCAAAGGAATTATGTTTGTTTGGGTAAAAAGATGCACAGCTATACAATTTTGGTAATTTAGATTTAGTTTTCATTTTACTTATACTTTTATTGCACTTGCAATACACATTGGTTATATAAGTGCAAAAGTTTAGAGGTGTTACTATTAGAAAGTAACAAACAAATAAAAAAAGGAGAGGAGATGAGGCCGATAGATGTTTGGTAGGAAATAAGGAGCAAACCACACCAGAGTACCTGCCAACCACCCATGGCCATTTAAAGCTAGGTAAGAGAGACAGATAGACAGAAACATAAAAGGGACAGAAAAAAGGACCTACCGGCGACATCCTTCAATCACCAGCGAGTCTGAAGGAGAAACAGGTTAGGGGGTGAAAGCTGGAGAGAAATTTTGTACTCAATCAATAGGAGGATCTCACCACTTTTTTTTCATGATCTGGTTCTGTTTCCATTCAAAGTATTGCTTTCTCTAGACACGCCTCTGATTTTTAGGTAATCAACACTAGCCAGAACGTACTGTTTGGAAATTCAACAATAACTGGAAGTGGTGGCTGTGTATTAAAAGATTTAACACATTACATCCTAACTCGCCCGGGAATTCCCTTACGTGCTCCACCCCGACTCGCCCGCGCCGACCTAGCGTCTTTAGAAACGAAGTCTCGCCATGACGAGACTCTGGGGCCGGGATTTTGATTTGCAAAGTTATAGCGAGGCTGAGAGTGAGAGTGACGGGTCGGACACCCCGATTGAACTAAAGTTACAACATTTCCAACAGTTTGCGCATAAATGGCGTTACCGACACTTCGAAAGTGTCTCGACTTTTTATAAAGCGACACAATTGAATTCTTTTGGAATTTGTTGATGGATATGAGCAAAAACAAGCATATGACAAATCAGATGGCTCAGATTCTGATGAAAACGTTGTTGCAAGAACAATGGACTTCCCGTCCAGGCCCTTAGGGTGTAAAGTGTTAAAGTTTAGTGAACAGTTCACCTGCTGCTGTGACTCTGACGGGTCGGACACCCCGATTGAACTAAAGTTACAACATTTCCAACAGTTTGCGCATAAATAAAGTTAGATTTTTCAGTGACATGTGGTCAAAGGCTGTTGTGTGCCGAATGTTGAACGTCTCCATCATGTTTGACTTGCCAAGAATGGATGGCAGCTGTACATGACAACATTGAATGCCATGTAAGTAATGCAAATCAAGCAAAAAAAAAGATTTTTACATTGAGCATACCAAAGAAAATATTATTGTAGTCCGGATAAATTTACGAAACCCTTCACCCATCCCCTAAAAAAAAAACATGAAAAGACCATGATTACAACTACACAGTAGATTATTTGCTCAAGACAAATGCCTATGCACCAAACCACCGTCTTTCTGTGCCATGTGTTTATATATCAATGACTTTCTTTACACAATTTGACAATGTAACTGACAATTTGTAGCACAACAAGACATTTTTTTTTTAAAGCAGCAGTAGTATGTAGAGAAATAATTAATTAAAACCAAAAAACGTAATAAAGACAACGGTCATCTGCATAATGCACACACCTCTAAAAGTGCACAGCTCTCTCGAAGCGCCTGATCCATAAAGTCGCGTCGAGCCAGAACAAACGCTGCCACAAAGTGTCGTAGCAAGGTGAAAGCCACACTGTAGAACTTCGGTAGTTCATCGAGAAGCTGAGCATTCATGGCTTCATAGTCATTTTTAGCCGCCTGCAGCTCCTGTGTGTGACAGAGTTGGGACTTTTGTTTATTTTGAAATGGCACATAAATACAAGGAATTTGATGAATAAATGATGTATTAAAAATAAAGCAAAGCATCGGCATTCATTACAGTCAACAAACATATAAACACAGGGAAGGTTTATAAAAAGGATAAAAACATGGGACCGTCTCAGAATCAAACCCTAAACTCTAGCATGATATTAAGAAGAAGTGGGAACAACTGGGAGACCCATTCTCTGGACTTAAACCCACTTGATGTGGGTAGATAATGTGTACCAAAATCATTCAGGAGACCTAGTGGAACTCAAGTATGAAATAAAAGGCAAGGGACCAAGACAACTAAGAATGTGACAGTGATGGCAAATTTTGCCGGATGTGTGAGGCCATGTCGTGTTGAGGGGAACTGAGCATATTTCGAGCATTTGTTATGATTGGAAGACAACAAAAACTGTTCTCATAATATACTTTTCCAAATTGTCTATGTCAGTGAGGAGCTTCATGTTGCACAATTTTGGCGAGTTAAGTGTTGATTTACGAGCTTTTTTGCTTTTTATATTACAATTCTCTCTTTTTTGAAGGTTGATTTATTAACATTATTATAATCCAACAAAAAGTATATGGTTATGCTTTCCATAGATACCTAGAAGTATTATTTCTATTCAATCATTATCAATACATGAACATTAAAAAATATACACTTCATTCTGTGACACCCTGTATATGATGTAAGGGAGGGAAAGAATGGAGCACTGTGCTGAACCACTTGTAAGTTATGACAGTGAATTATATCCCTTGGTTATAACAACCATAAAATAGCTGGACTACTATAAACAACTGAACACTGTACCCAGAGCTATCAGCTTCATAAAAAGATTTGCAAGAGGCCACTTTACTAAACTCTTTGATAGGAAGACACGAGCATACCACACCAGAGTACAAGTCAACCACTCACAAACCCTCTTCTAGAAGCAATCACTTTGAGATATATATACATGAAAAGAGGGAAGAATTAACTATCAGTTTGTATCATGTCTAATGTTAGTGAAGCATAAGAATTTGGGAAAGACTACAAATTTTCAAACTAAGTAAAAGTAGGCCATGAGAGTCAAAAAGTCATGTGAGCAGTACCTTAAGAAGTTCGACAGTTTGACATAGATCAGAGCAGCTTGTTCAGTTCTAATGTCCCTGCTCAGAATATCATCTCGCTACAGAGCAGACGTCTGGACACAAACACCAACACCATGTGTTCTTCACAAACCTTATCATTTTCTGTCTTTCCCAGCTGATAGTTGTAGTCCAGTAACTTGTCGAAACGTTTCTCTATCACGTGGGACGGAGCGTTGAATAGTGCAATTAGAGAGTTCAGGGGCTCCATCACAACTTCTTCGATTGTCTTACGCTGAGAAAGACATGAACAAGATAGGAAGATGAGGAACATTTCAACCAATAAGGATTATTATCTCTCTCTCTCTCTCTTCCTCCAGTTCTTCTCTCTCTCTCTCTCTCTCTCTCTCTCTCTCTCTCTCTCTCTCTCTCTCTCTCTCTCTCTCTCTCTCTCTCTCTCTCTCTCTCTCTCTCTCTCTCTCTCTCTCTCTCACGCGCGCGCTCTCTTTACTGTTCGTTCCTTTCTACTTTCTAACTACAAAACCCACACCTACACAAAGACATTGCAAACACAAGACATCCTACAATTCCCATAACTAGCACATCACAACAGGGCAAACCATGTATGAGGGGCTCTAAGTAATTCCATTCCATCTACAGGTGAAAATATTTAAAATTTACATTTTTGCATGCTAGACACACTTTGTTTCTCTTAATTCTTTTTATTCGGGCTATGAGTATACTTGTAACGAGGACTAGTCCGGGCTACGAGTAAACTCGGAACAGCGATACAGTCACATCAAAGAAGCTAGTTCTGCTTGTAATTACCAAATACGCAAATACAGCCATGCAAGCTGTCTGAATATTTAAATTTTCCAATGAACAGCAGTTTCTTTGTTTTTGATGGGTGTAGAAGCTTGAAAGATGTCTCGAAAACGCACGTTCACGATGGGTAGGGCTAGATCTATAAAATCCAATGGGACATCGTGTGGGCGGCAATCAGGGTCAAGTAGGAGGATGGAATATACCTCAAAATCTACATTCTGCAATTGGTGTAATTCCTAACCACATAATTTTTTACAAAAACTACATTCAATTTCTAACAAAACTGCTTAATTTCCTTAAACCCTAAGAGTAAACATAAGAAATAGAACACTTTGAAATATACACCCTGAATTCCAACTCGTATGGCGCGGCAGCCCCAGGACGGGGACAAAGTCTGTGGGGGTATGGCCAGGATAAAAAGAATAAAAGCATTTTGCTCTTAATTTGGGTGCAAGTGGATTTTTCTGTAAACGTGAAAGCACTTCAAGGAACTTTGTCCAAAGAAAAAGTTCTGAAAAACCAGCTGCTGAAGATTTCTATGAAATAGACTGTATTAAGAGTGAATAAAAGATGTACAGTCCCTTTATTTTTCTCTGCCGATACAGTTTTTTTCACAGAATGAAAATCTTTGTCCATTCGCAAGAGTAAACACTTCAAAATTTTAGCAAAATTGTTTCCTACATGCTTCTTCAAAAGAATTTGAAACAAAATGTGTCAAGGAGTATTCTGACAACACCCTGTTAAATAAAGATGTAGAATAGAAAAAAATGATCTTTCTGTATATTACAGAAACTTCACTTGTGTTAAAAGCAAAATTCTAGGTCTCATTTTAATGATATCTCAATATACCCTTCATCTCCAGAAGGGTTTGTTGTTTTCAAAATGCTGTTCATTTTAGATTAAAATTCCATTACAATTTTGGCAAACTGGAAAAAGGAAAAAAACTTAACACAGATGTGCACAGTTCCAGGTCCAAGGGACTCACCATGTTCTCATATAAGTCAAGAAACTTCCCGCTTACAGCTTTGTAGCGGGTGACCTCTACACATTCCTTGTCGCGGTAGAAGTCAGAGATATCCTCCACCACAGATTCTTGGCACCGCATCGCCTCCTGGGAACAAAACATCAAACATCTACCACGTAAGAAGCAGGTCTTTTAATGGTACGGACTTATTGGACTTCCAAAGCTTTTTACTTTCATGACTCATTAGAGTCTTTTTTTTTTTTTTTCAGAGTTTAGCAAGAAAATTAGGTCATATAAGTGCCAAAGATTAAAGGTGTCACTGGAGAGTAACATACAAATAAAAGGAAGAGAGATGAGGACAATAAATGCATTATACAAAAGAAGAAGCGAACCATACCATAACACAAACAAACAAACCACCCACAATCAAAATTTTTCTATCCAATATAATCTCACGTTCAAAATGACAATTAAGGTCAGCATACAGTCCACGATTCACACTCCACAGATCAAGTTAGGGTTAGAATATTGATTTTTCATTTTTGTTCATCTCTTGACAGAAAGATACATCTTACAATCATTGAACAAGGTCCAAAACTCAACTTGAAAAATGAATAGAAAAGGGATTTGTTCAGTACCAGCATTTGCCCCAAGAAAAACAGATACAAGCTATATAAGCTTATGTTTTTATTTCATCAAAATCTTCAATTTTTAGGAATTGGGGTTACATGACGATGATTTCTCAAAATCTGTCTTTTCCATCTCTTTGAATCTATATGTGTTTGTAAGTGTTGGTGCCACTAATTTCAAAAGGAATCTGTTTTGCGAGTAAGTAAGTGTGAGCATATGAGAACACAAAAGCATTGGTTGGAAACATGTACGAAATACTCAGTGATTGCCGTAATGAGTATGAGTGTGTCCTTTCAGGAAGACCTATAAGCAGGTGTATATGTAGGCATTTGTTGTCTACTTGACTTACATGTATCATGATGTATTAGTGTATCAAGGTAAATATTATGTCTGCACACAAACGCACAAACAAACGCACAAACAAACGAACACACACACATACATGCACACGCAAACAAGCATGCATGCATGCATGCACGCACGCAGGCACGCACGCACGCACGCATGCATGCACACCCACACACACACACACACCCACACACAAACACACACACACACATGTAAGACCTCACATCCAAAGACTTTGACACAAAGACAAAATACAAACTTACAAAAACCACAGGACAAAATACAAACTTACAAAAACCACAGGACAAAAAACAAAATAACTACATCTCTCTCTCCTGACTTATCTACAATGACACACTAGGACACGCCACAGTGAATTTCCCTGCAAGTGAGCACAGGCAGAAAATCAATAACAGCTTGGCACACAGGTGGCTCACAAAAGCTAATTTAAAATTCAAGCCCATTACGAATTCTAATGTTGCATTTAAAAAGTAGTATGCGCACCACTGAATCCTGTTGCCATAGAGAAAGAGAGAAAGAGAGTGAGAATGAAGTATAAAAGAAAACCAATCAACAGTATGCTTTCATGATTATTGTATTTCACATTTTTCTAAAACACATTTTACATATGGTGGTTCACTATACTAATACCTTTTATGTGCCAAATCAATTAAAAATTTCCATATTTGAAGCTGCATATTGCTGCTGTTGAAAAATTCCGCTCAAACCTGCTAACAGGATGAGTAAAAACCATTGGAGTACCTCATTTTTATTTGCAGTATTTAACTTATAATGAATTGTGTTAATGATTTTACACCCCCATTGACACAGTTTAGATCATAATTTGGGTAGTGGGCGGCTTCGTCCCTGCCTGCCAGGACTAACCCAGCTAGAGATGGATACACAATCCTGGAGACAATTGTGATCGTGCTTCAAGTTCAACAAATCAACAAAGTGAATAGAATTTAAAATATGTGACAGACTGTCTCAGTTCTTGCTAGCTTGAGCAGCATGGCTCAGTACTGGCAATTCGGTAATTTTGGTGGGTGGTGGACATCACCTGGGTAGTGACAGGTGTTATATTTAATCGCTTGAAAATCCATGTGTGTAGGCAGTACGAGAATTTCAACTTCTAAAAGGTACTAAAAGTGGGTGTAAGCCATAATAAGGTAACGAACACTGGTCTGACATAGTAGGAAAACCTTTGAGCTTTGATGAGGGATGTCATGTTATAAGCTAACTTTTATCACTTTTTACAGATTACTTTCGTACAGCTGTTGAAAAAGAGCATTGACGTAGTTGATACCAAAGAAATACAACAACATCAGGCAAAGGAACAATACTGTTTATCTTGCAATTCAGAGAAAGAACACAAAACTCCAAAATTATGGGTACAATAACATCATTATCACAGGAAAACTTGCTGGAGATCATCAATAGTTTCTTTTCATTTAAGTAAAAATATTATGTGGCAGCAACACATTATTGGGTCATTTAAGCACAGAAGACTAGAGGTGTTACTAATGGAGAGGCACATACAAAAAAAAGTTTTAGTAAGAATTTTACGGCACTAGCAACACAATAAGGTCAAATAAGTGCAGAGGAATAGATCTTTTACAAGATAGTAACATACATAAAAAAGAAGGAGGAGAGATAAGGACGATAGATGTTTGATAGGTAAGAAGGAGCAAACCACACAAGAGCACCCGCCAACCACCCACTTACAAAGAAAAGAGAAACGATACTCGACAGGAAAGAAGGAGCAAACCACACCACAAACACCCACCAACCACCCACAAAAATGTGATTAAATTAAGTATGTGGACCAATACCCTGTAGAAACCACCAAAAAAGGAGAAAGCATATCAGTTATTATTTCTATTCTTGGCCTCCATACATCCCAATATCCTGCCTTCGGTACACTCAAATTAGAGACCGGTTAAGGCGATAGAAACACTATATTATTATGTTTTAGCAGAATTATACGAACATTAAAAACAAAAATAATTTTTCAGGGAGAAGAATTACCATGAGTATACCAAAACGGCATATCCAAAAGGTAATTATAATTTCTTTAAACTCAAACAGATTTAAAACGATTTTCAAAATGACAAAAAATTACAAACAAAACAAAACCAAAAAAAAAGACTTAAGAAGACACCATTTGAATTCTCAATTATGAAGCTCAAGCTGTTTCACACAGATATGATTTATGCAAGTTAGGTAGGGAGCCAGTCGTTTGGAAGTAAACTCTAACAACCTGATCAAAAAAAGGCACTGGTTAGCAAAATCCTTATAATAACACAGAATAAGAGAGACTTGTCAATTGCAAAGGTTAGTTCACAAATAAAAACTCCAAAGTTCAATATTCTTGCTTACAACTTCTTGAATTCTTGGGCCTAGCCTGCAGTTGAGGGATCCCCCAATCCATCTGCATCTTTTAGTAAGGGCACCAAGTAAAGCGTCTACTTCTCTTACTTGCAAGCGTTCGAATTTCAGTAAAGGCCTCGGAGTCCATTATTTTTCACCTTCCCCTCCCCCTTTCCATCATCTTTCACATTATTTCTTTGCCAATGGAATTTGGTTACGATCTTAGCATTAACGTTTCTGTCAGCTTCTCATTATCTTTTCCCTCTCTCGGAAGGGTAATAATAAGACAATAGGACTAAAAGCCATTCCTGATACACAGTCATCTTTTAACGTTAAAACAAATACTGATCACTTATACAAGATCAGGGGACTATCAAAAGGGGTGGTATTTAGTATTTCACTTTAACACAGGAAGAGCCGCGGCATGAGTCCATTTACTTTAAGCTGTACTGGGGAAGAGCGAGTCAATGTGTCCTTGTGAAAACTTAATGGACCATAGCCCAGACGTGTTGCTAAACAAAACAGTAAATAGCATGAGTCACCATAAACTCAGGCACACCACCTGTTGTCACTCTAGGTATGTAGCACCGAGGAGCACTTCACATCAAGCATAACTGTCAGGCTCAGCAAAATAGGACAGAGAATACCTTTTATTCCTCAGGACAAAAACTCCATGCTGCTCTCACCTGACTTTGCTCCATGTATTGCTGCACACTGCGTTGAAAGATCCTAACTGCCTTTTCTAAACTGCGAAAGCGAGCCTCCTCCCTTTCAAATGCTTCATCTCTACACTAAAAAGAAAGTTTAGAATACATTAGTATGTTTGACAAACATACGGGTAGAGCAAAGCAAATAGAGAAAGAGAGGAAAAAAATATGCAAACAGACAGTAGTTTTTTCAGGCAACCGCTAATATGCTAAAAAGGGGAATGAGAAATTACTTTTCAACCCCGAGTCAAGACTCTGAACAATTCATCAGATACCCTTTTTCTCTCTACATAAAATGAATAAATAATAATTGTTGCCGAGTACAAGTCAGACACTTTTGCTTTAAGAATATCCAGCAAATTTTGACCACAGAAATGTGCCTCAAAGCTTTCAAGCCAAATTCGAACCAGTTCTACACGGTTTGTTTTCGATGAAGTCTAAATGTCTCACTAGACACAATGGCATTATTTCAAGTACTTGGTCCCTATGACAAGACTACAATGAAGTAGAAATACGTTTCAAGGAGAAGCAAAGAGTATTTTGCGCCCAAGTTGTGTTTATAATTCAAAATTTCCTACATTGGCCAAATAGAAATTAACGGTACTGCTTGGAGCAAGCATCAAATGTTCCGATGTGCATCACAGAGCAGAGAGGGATCAAACTTGTCACAGAAATCATTTCTTGTTACAGAAACTAAAGCGTGACAAATCGACAAACTACATGCTTAGAATTTAGAAAGGTGTCTCGGAAAAAACAGTGACTTTAAAGGCAGCTGAATTCTTGGACAGAAAAACGTCGGCATAATGTTCCCCATGCAATAATAATAAGAAGAAAAATAACAATAATATTAATAATAATTTTAAAAATAGCATATGTATAGCGCACAACCACACTTTACAGCAAGCTCTATGCGCTTTACACTATATTATTATCCCAGCAGACCACAGAACACTCAAAAACATTCTCAGCTTCCCGGGAAGAATACATGAGCAAGGAAATATGTTTGTCGTAGCATTGACACAAACTACGATATCTTAGAGTTAGAGCAGGGAACCAGACCCTGAAACATATACATTGAAAGTAGCTGTATGCTTTATCTCTGGCAGGAACACGTTGCTACGGCTCTGTTGTACTGTGCTCAAGAGAAAGAACTGAATAAAGAGTTTAAAGATGTTCACCTGTAGGGCAATACCAAAGTTGGTGCTGAGTCGTCCTCTGATGCGGGATGATTTCTTTTTGATTGAGTGCAAGTTAAGTTTTGAGATCTTGTCAGAGAAGGTCTGGTCGGAGAACTTTTTGTACTTGTACACTGTTAGACAAATTGGAAATACATTGGTAACCCCAAGACAGATGAGAAAAAATAATACTGTTTGAATATGCCTAGAAATATGACAAGAGGAAAGGAAAACAAAAAGAGGAAAGTCAGTGAAGAACCATATCATCCCCATTGTTAAAAAAAAAGAGCAACTCTACTGAACTTTATTTAACAGGGTAAGTAAATAACATAGGAGTTTCTATTTTCTGGTGACGGCAATGACAGTAGAAGAAAAAAGAACAAAGTTTATTATTAGTAAGAGTTTTGTGGTACTTGCAACACATTTAGACCATATGAGTGCCGAGGATTGGAGGTGTAACTAAAGAGTAACATACAAAAAAGGAGAAAAGATAAGGGGGATAGATATTTGGTGAGAGAGAAGAAGAAAACAACACCAGAGCACCTGCCAACCACCTAAAAAGACACAAAATAAATTTTTGCAAATGATAACAATTAAAAAATAAAAAAGACATTATAAGGATGGTGGTGAAGGTAGATAGAGGGAGAGTCAGGTTGGATCATGACACAGACAATTAAATACCATCGCCAAAGGATGGTCATTTAGTGTGAGATAAAAGTCCTGCGATCAGTTTTTTAAAAAAAGGTACGATGACCCTAGTAAAGGGTTCAAGGAACACAAGTGAGACCTTACAAGCCAGAGTCTCAGAGTTATACGAACTGTCGACAATTATTTGGTGCTGTTTAAACCTGGGTAATATTTGATACAGAAGAGAGTGTAAAAGAACAAAATTACACCTGGTAACTGAAACTCAAAGATGACCACCCAACGTCTAGGAGATGTCTTAGACAGAGTCATTATTATAATAAAAGACACAAGGGGGAAAGTGGGAAGTGATCGTTTGTATAGAAGATCATCTTCGAAAGGTAGCCATTATAGCAGGTTTGACAGTATTTAGCTATTAAAAACAGAATTTATAAAAATAGAAGTAAAAAATCATTTCCTTATTTCTTCACCAAGCATCTTAGCTGAAAGTCCACTCATAATTTCACAGCTTCTAACACAGTCAACTTACCCAAGTCCTTGCGCCGCTTGTATTCATTGATGGCCTTGGCCACATCTGTCATGGCCTTGATGGCCAATACAATGTCTTCTTTGTCAGGGTGGCCATCCTCTGTATTCTACAAGGGTATATGGAGACAGTATGATAGATTAAAGAATAAAAATGGGATGGGGCATATGCCAGATGCTTCAAAGAAAAGGTGACTGAAGTGACAAACTAAAACAGCACCTCGTAAACACATTGCACAAGTTTCTGAAAAAATTGAGAACTCCTCTTTGCCCGTGTTATGAGAGTATTTGTGTGCGTGAGTGTGTATTTTCATGTGTGCAAGCATTTGGGAGTATGTGAAGTAGTGGTGGTGGGGATGGGGGAGAGATTTCAGGCATGAACATGTTCTTTAAAAATAACACAAGCAAAAATTTCTGAATCCCCAAAACGTAAAGGGCAACATATAGAGCAAGACCAGATTAGATGTTTTATAAAATCGAGAAGAGAAAGAAAAAAAAGAAACAACTTCATGAAAACAAAATCACGAGCATACCTTAAGCAGCTCGTTGAGAAAAAGAGGATATTTGAGTATCCTCTGCACCGGTTTGATTAGCATCCCTGCTACATCAAAGACATTCATTTGCTCTCGCATCGTCTCCAGCTTCAGGTTGAAGTAGTCACCGATGCTCGGGTTCTCTGAGTAACGCTCCATTGCTGTGATTACGTCGTCATGGTTACGGCAGTAGGGGGCATATGTGTTCTTCATGTCTTCCGCAAAGAATGTGAAGCATTTACCTGCACAGAATGGATACAAAGTGTGATATTGTTTTTTGAGGGGTTTTTTGTTTTGTTTTTTGATTAAATGGGACTGACATTTTAATAATATATATATGCCTTTTCGTCTCATAAGTTAAAAAAAAAAATTAGTTTACTCCGTACAGTTGTCTGTACAAGGCTTTAGGCAGTCTTCTCCATACAGACCCCTATACAAAGACCAGCAATCTCAGGAATGTGTTCGCCTTGTCTCAGAACCTCCATCAAAACCTGCTTTCTCCCAGATTACAGTAAAGCAGTGACACCTCGATGACAATGCACCCTAGTTCAAGCACTTTGAAGGGGGGGAGGGATGTTATACTTTAAATTACCAAATTATCTATCCCTATGGTGAACACAACATGCCTGCCCACTCTGACCACTCACCAACAGTCTGTTCTTCAAACGTCTTGCCTGCCACACATGTTTCCAGATTGACCAGCAGTTTCTGGCTCACGTCTGCTATCTCCTCCATGTTGCCCAGGAGGAAGTGTAGGTCCACACCACTGGGAGGCTCCTGGCATGTACACATAACATATACAATGTACACACGAGTGGACTTGGTGAAAAAACAAAACAAAATATTGTTTGCACGAGTAAAGACAAGCAAATCAACAGAATAAGTTATTTTATGCTGAGAAATACAGTCTCACACGAACAGAGCCAACATGCACATAGCATACAGGTTTTCAGGTCCCATTTTTTTTCCTTATACATATAATTTCTTCATATTTAAAACATGTACATGGCAAAGTTTGGTCATTCTGAAAAGGCTTCCATATCCTGCAAAATTCACTACGTGCAAGCTAGACAGACAGATGGAAACAACTGAAGGAGAATTTAAAAAGCACGACCTTCCAGTGATGCCCTCCAAACACTTGCAAAGAAAAGGGACGACTGGACAGGACTGTGAGTTCAATGACTGAGAAGACATCTTGTGTGTTACTGTCCATTTTAAACCCAAACACGAGAGAGAAAGAGAGAGAGAGAGAGAGAGAGAGAGAGAGAGAGAGAGAGAGAGAGAGAGAGAGAGAGAGAGAGAGAGAGACACACAAAAAGACAGCGAAACCGAGAGAGAGAGAGAGAGAGAGAGAGAGAGAGAGAGAGAGAGAGAAAGAGAGAGAAAGAGTGTGTGTGTGTGTGTGTGTATACATGTGTACATGAGTGTTTTACAAGTGAGACTGTGTATGAGAGTTTGTGTTCGTGTGTTCGTGTGTGTGTGTGTGTGTGTGTGTGTGTGTGTGTGTGTGTGTGTGTGTGTGTGTGTGTGTGTGTGTGTGTGTGTGTATGTGTGTGTGTGTGTGTGTGTGTGTGTGTGTGTGATAATCTTTACTCTACAAGTAGGCTCCACACCAGAGTCACAGGAATTGAAGTACAGAAAAGTGGGAAGACAAGGAATAACTTCAAGCGGCAAGCCCATGATACGGAAAGGTTGAAAGTGTTTGTTCATGGTCTGTATCCTGATCCAGGGTAAGGAAGGCAATGATGATAATGATGAGGCTCTTCATAACTGTATTCAGACTGTATGGGTTCGACTCTCGCATGGGAAAGTTAAATAATCAAGTATTTCCATAAGTCTGCTGGGATGATACAACCTACTTAAACCAGGGATGGCCCTGATACTAGGCACAGTTGAACCAGCTCACATTCTAAATAATCTAAATCGTGTAGAATAGGAGGGAAAAATGTTTACAAAACTCACCTGGCCATCAAGGAAAGTTTCCCAACACAGCTGCAGGCTGACCAGATAATCCTTCTCCGTCTCCAGGATCTCATCTATGACCTTTGCCCTCTGCTCACGGTGTTTCTCCTTCATCTCCTCTGCCTTCTTCCTCTCCTCCTCCTTCCTTCGCTCCTCCTCCTCTGCATGTTGAGCGGCGAGCAGGCGTGCCTTCTCAAGCCGGGCCTCTTGCGGGCTGAGGGCGAATAAATTCTCTGCGGAAGCAAGGAATTCAGAGATACATGTGACACTATGGCAATAGCTTATACCAGAGCGTGTCAACTTTTTGAACAGCCAGCGCCTACTTTCACCATCCTTAAGAATCTAAAATGTTCTTACCTCCCATCAACATGGACTTCAAAGCTGGGCATAAAATAATACCCGCAACTATCCGGGTGATCCCCATCACCCACAAAATGTATCAATCTTTCCCAAATGGGCAATACAGCAAGCACTGACTTATATTGTTTGAGGTACAAAATGTTTTATGACAAAAAAGTCTTTTTGAAGCATTTTCATACGTTTGTCTCCCACAATACAAGAGGGTGGAATAAGTTTATAACAAAACAAACTGCGATCGGCACTTCAAAGGGAGTAAGTATGTGTTTGGGTTGAACGCTTCAAAGGGAGCATACCAAACTATTACACTATGCCCCCCCTCCCCCCCCCCACCAAAAGTCCTTTCACATTTTTCATTAACGTAGTATTTCCTTGTTCAGATTTTGAAGAGGCTAGGGGTAAAAGGAAAAAGGGGGGGGGGGGGGATGGGGCTATTTAATTATTTCCCTCATATTTCTAGTTCACTAGACCATGGGTCAAGAGCTTGTCGGTAAAATATATTAGGGCATAATAATAAAACTACAATGAAATACTATTTGTAAGTCTGACAAAGTTTACAAAAACACCAAAGCACATATAAAATGATATATTTATCTATAAATGATGCATTCTTTAAAAAAATGTATTCTAAACAAAAATGAAAACAAACGGTCAAGCTAAAAGATAAAGTACATCCATCCGTCAGCAGAAAATGCATTTACCCTGCCAAGTTAAATATTCAGCCTAAGGTATAATGGTGATTAGGCAGGAGATGTACAAAAAAAAAAGAAAGAAAGAAGCTGGCGCACAAACCCTTTGCCCATAACTGCAATAGTAGCATGCCATGCAGAAAACTCGTGCAATGAAAGGCAAAAATCAGTTAATGTTTTGACTCTCAATTAAAAAAAAAAGACGACATCAGTCAGAACATCATCACAGTATTTTACGAGAAACAGCAATGTATCACAGACAAACATTGGACTTGCTGGGACAATTTTTTATAGTTGCTTTTTTTCATTTATTTTCCTAGATGTCCCAAAAAAATAAAACCCATAGTAAATTGGTATTAAAAAAACAGAACGGGCGGGGGTGTGTTAATGGTGTAACAAAAATGACAAAAAGAAAAGGAATTTGGAAGGAGGGGGAGAGGGGCAGTCCACTGCTTTATGGTTCAAGCGGCGATGAACCAACACTGAGTCCTGAGAACCGACTTATGGCTCGGTGCAAAGAGTTACTTTTGGCAGGGCAGTGTCAGATTAACATTTGACGGACTTGTCCGCCACTCTGACACTTCTTGACCAACAGTGATAGGAACTGGTAAACTCCTTAACATTATTTACAGGGAAGGGTACAGCAGTAGGAGCTTGAGAAAGAGTTATACTTAGTTTTTAGTTTTAGTAAGGTTTTTACAGTGCTCGCAACTGCATAAGGTCATATGAGCGCCAAGGGGTGGATGTCAACAGAGAAATCCAAACGTGGAATCAGGCTTTCTCTGCTCACCTATCTAGCCTCAACAGAACAAAGTCTGCTTCGACTCTTAAGGCACCCCGAAAATAGCAGTTCACAAGAGAGTGACAAACATACAAAAGTAGTAGAGGAAAAAATGACGATAGTAAGGATGAGGAAAGAAAAAGCAGCAGTTCCCCCTATGTTGTTTCGGCACAGTATGAGCGGGACATTGATAAGTCCGCCCTTTCACAATTCTACTGTGCATACGAACACGTTAATATCCCCCCTTTGGGAATGGCCTAAAGACACTTCAGTAAGTAGCATTGTCCTGAGGGGGGGGGGGGCAAAGTAATACAACTCCTGGGGCTCCGTAACACATAGACAAGCAAGGGAGGAGAACACAGACCAACACGTGAACCACCAGTGTGTAATGAATCACCTTTGAGACTCCGCTCCTCCTCCCGGAGACCCACCAGCGTGCTGCTGACAAAGTCCAGGTTGTCCCTCGTCTCCTCCTCTTTCGTGGCATCCTCGGCGCGGCACAGACTGGCCTGTAGGTCGCCCCTGGTCTGTTCATATTTCTACGGTGACAGAAAGGGACCCGTCAGAGCACCAGGAGTTTTTTGTTTTGTTTTGTTTTAGTACGAGTTTTACGGCACTTGAAACACAATTACGCCGTATACGTGCCTCAGATGACAAGTGTTACAAGAGAGTAACAAACGCAAAAAAGAAAGAGGAGAGATAAGTACAATAGATGTTTGGTAGGAAAGAAATAGCAAACCGCACCTGAGGACTCGTCAACCACCCACATCATCAGCAGTCTATGAATTCATTGGCATGGCAGGGTGGTCAACGCCCCTATAAACACTAACAAAGTATTAAAGGGGAAGAACCCTCGAATTTCAGGGCAAACGAAGATCTCTCTTTTCACTTGATAAGTGTTTTGCCGCAACACAATTACGTCATATAAAGGTCGAAGATTAGAGATATTACAGGAGAGTAACAAACACAAAAAAGAAGAAGCAGAGATCAGTTGGTTTTAGTAGAGGTTTTACGGCGCTGCATAAGGTCATATGAGCGCCAAGGGGTGGATCTCGACAGAGAAGTCCTTACAGGGAATCAGACTTACTCTGCTCACCTCTCTAGCTTCAACAGCACAAAGTCTGCTTCGACTATCAAGGCACCCCGGAAATAGTGGGTCAC
>NW_004797404.1:1117113-1122854 GCF_000002075.1 Aplysia californica | reverse complement strand
GGGGGTTGATTAAAGAACACAGGCTCTGAGCGCTTTCTGAATAAAGGTAACAGCACAGAGACCATAAAAACATATAACAGTTTTGTCTTCTGACTGTAAATGTACATACATCCTTTAATAATTAACTCTAATGAAAAAAGACGAGCTGACTTTTAAATGAAAAAGCACGGCTCGTATTTAGAGAAGTCCAGATAGATCTGCTGAGCAAGCAAACGTACCAAAAATACGAATGGCAAAATGGACAGAGAGGCAGACAAAAGGATAGATTGTACCTTGTTAGAGAGACAAACAACCCGTCATACAGTTTGTTTGTTAGAGTAAAGCACGGTGACACAAAAATTGCCATTTAGTTCTGGGGGAAAAGTAAAGCAGACAGACAAAAATAACAAAGGGAAAGTAAAGGACCTACCAGAGGCGTCCCCCTCCCCCAACCTGCTACACACTGTTTTAGTTTTAGTTTTAGTAAGAGTTTTACGGCACTTGCAACATAATAAGGTCATATAAGTGCCGAAGATCAGAGGTGTTACTGTACAAGACAGAAACAAACACAAAAAAGAAGGAGGGGAGACAAAGACTATAGATGTTTGGTAGGAAAGAAGAAGCAAGCAAACCACCCCAGAGCACCCACCAACCACCCACCACACTGTTTTTATGTGGAGACGAAAACATAAACAGCAATATAGGCTGACGGGTGAACAAACCATGTAAGCATAGAGAGACAGACACACTGACAGACATATAAAAGAGCCAGGCAGGGTAACATTATACATCTATAATATAATATAACAGTCTCTCACAAGGGTGGCCCAGTGAAGCTCCGTTAATGTGGCTATAATTTCTTAGCATTTTGCAGCACTTTTTGGTGTCTGCCTTTATCAGCCTCTGGCACAGAACTTCGTCCTGACCTGGTGATGACACTACAATAAAACATGCCCTTTGTGTTTTGCTTCACGTTTTATTTGTATATTATGATTGCGGCCGGGGGCGGTAGTTCAGGCCAAAAGCAGAAGCCCATTTCATACTACAAACGTGGTTGGGACACAGAAACACAATACGACCCCATCGCATATTATTTCTATAATTTTACACGACAGTTACGTAATAAAGACGACACAATTTGAAAACAATGTACTCCTACGCAGGGTCAACAAACGAAGGTCAAAAAGAATAACTTGTTCGTTTCAATATATAATAATACTTTTATATATATACATATTATATCATATATTTCTTTACTTGTTTGTTGCTATTTTTTTATAAAGAAAGCAAACAGCTAAACTATAAACATGAGGGACAGAACGCGGAAGAGACCACAACAAATATTTTAAGTTACAAAAGGCCAACAACCGTTGCATTAGCGAAAGAGCCACAAGGGCGTGAGCCGTAACGATCGAGTGCTATCTCACGGTGCCTCTGTTAATGAGTTTACACAATGGTGACAGTGGGTAAGTAATTATTCTCAGTGCTCGTTGTCGTGTAGCCCGCCTGTACACAGATGGCCTCCCTATTTCATGTGCATTTTACGACGTCTGTGGCGAGTTTACGTATGCTGGCTGGAGGCAACGCAAATGTCGCCGTTGATCGTATTGGATACTTGCTTGCTTTGAAATCGTGTAGATAGGGGGAAGGGGGCAGTGCGCAAGTACAAGTACACAAGTCTGCCTGTACACGACCGTCTTTGTTAAATATGCGTTTGCGTATGTGCATGTGTGTGCGCGAGCGTGTGAATGTCCGTTTGAAGATATGTGTGAGTGCGCGTGCGTGTGTTAGTAGGTGTGTGTGTAGGGGGGTGCGCGCGCACGCGCACGTAATTATAAGTATCTGCTCCACTGCTAGTCAGCATGTACGTCTCTGTAGACACTTTTAAAACATTGTTTAAAAGTGTTTTTTCTGTTTTTGTAAGAGTTTCAGGGCACTTGCAACACAATAATGTCATATTATAATAAGTGCAAAAGATTATAGGTATTACAAGAGAGAAACAAACACAAAAAAGAAGGAGAGATCAGAACGATAGATGTTTGACAGGAAAGAAGGAGCAAACCACACCAGAGCACCCGCCAACAACCCACTTTTAAAAATGTTTGCCCGTAACATTAGGCAGATGTTTGTTAACACGAAAGACAAACCACCATTTCACTTCGAGGTGTGTGTGTGTGAGTGTGTATGTTAGTGTGTGTGTGTGTGTGTGTGTGTCTGTGTGTATGTGTGTGTATGTGTGTGTGTAAGCGCGCGAACGCAATTATAATAAGTGTGTGCCCTACTGCAAGTCAGCATGCACGTCTCAGTAGATACTTTTAAAAAATTGTTTAATTGTGTTTGCCCGTAACATTATCCGGATGTGTGTTTACACGAAAGACACCCCACCATTTCACCTTGAGGGTTAAAATCTTGAGCTACAACGGCATGATGCATGCGATGCTTGCAATACTGACACGCTTCAATCTATGTAGACTACACATGACGTTGTGGATAGTTTGATATCATTATAAAAATGCAGGGGGAACACGAAAAGCCATTCTACATTAACCATTGTATGTGCATCTTTTCTGATACCTCTCTTAAGGTAGTAGTGGCTGTTTAGGTTCAATACCCCTTTTACCACTGTAAGGTTATTTAAGACGACCTTCAAATTTTACTTCTCCAATAGAACCTAGCCAAGTAACGGTGCTCCGCTTGATATCTTTTTCTTGACTGAAATTTCAAGTATGATACTGTAATGTATGTCATGCATTTTGCTCGTGCCATTTAAGCTGTGCCTCTTAAAATCTTTTCTTCATTGTCACTCCCGAGTCCACAGTGTGTTGTCCCGCCTAGCCTACATCACACAATTCCACAATTACCTAGTTCATTTATCACGAGCCATGGTCTCGACAGCAAGGAACGCAAAACCTTACTGTTTCCCCAAAGAATAGCCCGGTCAAATATTAAGACTGGTTGAATAAAAAGAATGCCGACACACTGCTGGTTGGTCATATGTCGTCTTGTTTGTTTGTACGAGTTACCCTGAGTAAAGCGAGGCACATAGACACAATGGTAGTCATTTAGTGCTAAGAAAAAGTAAGACAGACAGATAGACAGAAAGACAGAAAAACAGAAACCACATAAGGAAAGAAAAGAAGAAAGACCTACCAGTGGAGCCCTCTCACCATCGGGATGTTTGTTTTTGTTCGACAGAATAATGATCATTTAGCGCCAGGAAAAAGTAACACAAACAGACAGAAACAACAGAGGAAATATAAGAAAAAATACCTACAAGTAGCACCCTCCCAACACGCCCTCGGTCACACGTTAGGCGAAGACAGAGAGGAGATCGTAATACAATATGGCCTTTTGGGATCATAATCCTCATTTTTTCCTTATCCCTGCAAAGGTCGGCCACTGCTATGGAACCTTGAGGAACCCAAAATTTGAGACAAAAAGACAAAACTGCAGGGCAGGATCATTATTTTTATTCATTCATCACTCCAATAACAATCAGAATACCGACAAAGCTGCTACGAGACTATCTAGAAAGAAATAATGTGCTTCACTGAAAACAATAAACCGTCGGTACAGTCATATGAACACGTTTTTTTTTTCTTCATCAAACCACGGTGTAGACATTCTTTTTTTTTAATGTAGATGTTTCTTACACTGTCGATACATCTTGACATTCCAGTGATTAATAATTATAATAATGAAGTCAGAACACGATCACCTGGGCCATTCACTCAACACCTGATCTAACTTGCGCAAGCTACATCACATGCCTACCCTGAGGTCATGATGTAACTAATTATTTTCTCAGCGTGCATAGCAAAGAAAGCATTTATTCTATTCAATCTCAACAGTGCGCATCGAACTGTACAGTTCCCAGCAACAACAACAACAAAATAAAGAGCAAACATCCAAGGAAGCGCAGCTCTGACCATCACGTTTCTTTATACATGTACCTGTGTCCTAAATACGTGAGTATTTTGGGATTTGGACACAACGGGTGTGAAAAGAGGGAAGGGCGGAGAGGGGAAAATTAGGGGGGGGGTGGAGGAAAAGGTCACAGAGAGTCATGAATGATGTTTGACTTAATCGGTTCGGAATGAGACAAGAGCCGATGCTGAACGAGAAAACCCTCCCGAGTTAAATTGTTTTAATCAAAATTGCTCAGAATCAGCAATGGTTGGCATGATAGCTCAACCCGACAAAATACCTCCCTGTGTAAGTTTTCGTGCAGTGCACAATACACTGAACGTTATTAAGAAAACGAACCACTTTAATAGAATGATGTCGGTCTAAGGAGTTTTTAATCCTGCTTAAAACAACGTAAGGCTGCGTCAGAGGCAGAACCTACGAATGTAATGTCTCTCTCCGATATGGCCGAACCAAACATGGTGAAGAGTGGAAAACAAAAATTAATTAATTTTTAAAAACCCCCCCCAATAAAAACCTTCAAACCCCCGAATTTTTAAAGAAATTTTTTATTGAAAAACAAATAAAACAATTCCGGCTTAACTCTACATACATGTTCATGGGATCTAAGAATAAAACATAAAATGAAAAACAAGAAGGAAAACAAACAAATACATAAAAAGCGTATGAAGCAGCAAGTGCACAAGTATGAAAAAGGTGTTCCCGTCACCACTGTGCGTCCGGCATAGGAAGGTACACTCAAAGTAGATTCCACAACTTTATGCTTGCAGAACTCGCATCGAATTACATTGATCACCCCATGGACCACTGACTGCCTGCATTACTTTCAACGTTTATTATGTTTCGATGAAAACTCTTTGTCAAGTTTGGACTTAATCACTACTCGTTTAATGCAGGTGTTTTGCACCCTCATCAATACAATTTATATCATTTAGGAGGTCAAACCGGGCTGAGAGGGATACAACATCGCCGCACAAAGACCAAGATACGTAATACAGATGTTTACCTCACTCGAGAATCGAACTCGGGCCTACTGGGTGCGACAGCTAACCGCAAAACCACTACAACATGATACTGGTGGACTTAATACAGCTGTTCCAGGGCACAGCGATGTAGGTGACACAATCCTTTTTTTTTTTGTTGTTTTTTTGTTTACTGGTTTGTCACATTAATCTTACCAAAATCCTTCTTATGTAAAAGGCAGGACAACTCTACAATTAAAATAGTAGAGGCGAGCTTTCAAAGTGGTAAAGCTACGTAAGTGACTAATCTCAATGACCATGGTCATTTTTTTCTTTGCATTTTTTTTTCAAAATCATTAAATTTTTAATAACGTGTGTATTTACGTCGCCCTGCCCTCAGGTAGCATCCGTTGCCGATCAAAAAGTGGGCTCACAATATATTCCTATTTCTACTTCTTGCGATTTTCGTCAGAAAGCAGTCCAGAAGGACAGTGAGCTGTGTTCGTAATGACCAAGGTGTCTGCTAAAAGATAGCAAGTGGATCATTATAATATATGAAATTAAATAAATTCCCACCCAGGTAATCGGTTTGAAAAAAAAATAAAACATACACTCCGATTTAATTGACATTCTTAACATCCTATCAACTCACGAGCATAAAAGTGCAGAATCTACTTTGAACGTGTACTAAGCTGTGGGCATTGTTCATGTGTCATAATATTACCATTTCAACCAAACTGCCCGTGCTGTGGTCATAACCGTGAGCGTGTGTAAGAATGTACTCAGACTTAGGTTAGACAAGGAATAACAAAGGTAGGAAAGGTGTGAGTGGTGAGTGAGAGAGAGAGACAGAGACAGAGAGAGAGAGAGAGA
>NW_004797404.1:1112601-1115316 GCF_000002075.1 Aplysia californica | reverse complement strand
ATGTTTTAGTTTCAATTCCTCACAGCGAATCGGCGATCGCGAAGAGGGAGTTCCGCTTCTATAAGTGTAGAATTCTGTGGCCTAGGCCTAGACTCTCTTCTCTCTTCAGATCAGTACTTTTGGTCTCTTCTCTACTTTGGGGTTAGACTCGACTCTAGAATAGATCTAGATCTAGAACTAGATCATGATTAGATCTAGAAGAAAGAAGAATCGGGAAGGATTTTATCTTTCCTGTACCGTGGTCTGTAAAATCCGTATGTAGATCTAGATCTACACATTACACGTACATTTAAATTACGACAAAATAACAAGCAAGCATAGAATAATCATTCTTCCACTCACACCAGAATCTACTTTAGTTTAGTTAGATCTAGTCTAGTATTTAGTAACCCATCATCACCATCATGCCTGTTTTTCTTTTTTTTAATGATATGTACTTTGTGTGTGTGTGTGTGTGTGTGTGAGTGTGCGCGCGAGAGAGAGAGTGTGTGTGTTTGTCAGTGTGTGAGTCTGTGCGTGTGTGAGTCAGTGCATATGTGTACATGTGTGAGTGCGTGTGTGTTAGTCTGTGTATGTGTTTGTGCGTGCATGTGCACGCTCGTGTGTACGCGCGAACGCGCTGTGATCTTCCTGTACATTATGACGACCTACACGTCTCTCGCTTCATTTAATGCTTCGAGCGTAGCTTCCTGTCTGTCACCAGTACCATCAATAATTATTCAATAATTATCGTAGCTGCAAAGACACCGACAGCTGCACTTTCTGGGTGCACATCGTTAAAACAATGGTCAATCGGAGAGGGAAACCTGGAAGAGAGACAAGCAGAAAGAAGACAGGGAAATAAATTTAAAAGGATCTACCAGTGGCACCAACGCAAGGGGGCGTTCGGGGTTCAGCAGTTCTGATTTTCTCGACTTAACGAAGCCATGTGCGAAAAATTATGGAAGAACAGAAGTCAAAAAGAGAAGCCAAAAAAAAAAATCGGAAGAAATCAAAACACAGCATGCACTGACCACGTATAGGGCTCTGGTGCAAGATATGAAATAGACATCGACGATTACGGTTCGTCAAAAACAATCATTGTCCTAGTCTAATCCCACCAGAATTCCATTGAGTTTCCTAAAGAAGTTATTCTTTGTCTGTCGGTGTCTCTTTACTTTAAAACTATTTTTCAAGAGATCGCAAGGTGATCAAGGCCTTTACGTCGATTGAAGAGTCCTACGAACTGCACCTGTTGTTTTTTGTTTTTGTTTTTCTAACAGCTTTTACTAGTGACCGTCTGACGCTGGCTTTTTTCAGCACGACTCCATTTGATTTGATTTCATTTCATTCTGCTTTTTAATCCTTAACAGTCTCCAAAGTATAGTGAGGATTGACCCAAAACACTTAAATAGATATTTTTAATGGTAGCCTTGGGTCAGCAGCGGAACAAACTGTCATTGAACTGTCATATCGCAGATAATAAGTCCTAAGGATTTTTTTTTTCACGCAAAAAAACTGCAACGATGACTCCATCAAAAACTCCTATGAAATCTTAAATTCAATACAAGGTATACGTATGCAAACGAAGCCGCAGCCGCAGGTTAAAACATAGAGTCCGTTCCTTCATCGGAAAGATACTGAAGCACTAAGTACACATTAACTAATCACAAATCACGAGAGCGCATTGCTTGACCTTTCAAACTATTCACGAACATCGGCCGGTAAGTCCAGTTAGTAAGACACATTACCATGAAGCCTTTATTGACATGATCAAGGCTCAAGGTATTTCGATGACAGAACACTCGGTCCCCCGTCAAGACATTGCGCGAGGCAAGGGGTGGGGCGTTGAAATAATAACAGTTCGCGGAATGACGAGAAACGTTCAGAGTAGAATTAAGAACTACCGTGAACAGTCCCAGGTCCACCGACAACATGTAACTACTTCAGTGAAAACAGTCCACAAAATCTCAAGCCATCACAAAACAACATTTCAGGAGAAGTGGCAGGGTAAACGCACACTATACTTAACCACAAGACTGTGGTCACTACAAGGGTGAATGGCGAAAAAACTAAGTCCATGCCGAATCAGCGCAAACTAACACGTAGATTTTAATACACATACACGCACACACGCGCACTCACGCACTAAAAGACACATGCACAAGGGAGTCCTTCACAGGGACAGTGACAGTACCCTCTGACAACGGCGCGAGTTAATGGTGTCATAGCACGGAGCCGGCTTGTTTCGTCTTGTATCGTGTTGCACGGTGCATGCAAATCATCCCCGGCTACGGTTCAAACATCGCGATGTGTTGGGAGTCTGTGAGCGCGTGAGAGGGCGAGAGTGAGAGAAAGAGATGGGAGGGGAGAGAGAGAGGGGGGGGAGAGAAAGGGAAAAGGGAGGGGAGAGAGAGAAAGGGAGAGAGAGAGAGAGAGAGAGAGAGAGAGAGAGAGAGAGAGAGAGAGAGAGGAATAAGAAATGGGGGAGAGAGACGGAAAGAGAGCGAGAGAGAGCGCAAGAGAGAGCAAGAGAGAGAAAGAAAGAGAGAGAGACAGAGACAGAGAGAAAGAGAGAGAGTGAGAGAGAGAAAGAGAGAGACCGAGACCGAGACAGAGCAGAAAGAAAATGGAAAGGAGGACAGACAGACAGACAGGCAGACAGACAGAGATATAGAAAGAGAGTCGCTGTGAGCGCGCGTGTGAGTGAGTGTGTGTGTGTGTGTGTGTGTGTGT
>NW_004797404.1:1111229-1112385 GCF_000002075.1 Aplysia californica | reverse complement strand
ACAGAGAGAGAGAGAGAGAGAGAGAGAGAGAGAGAGAGACAGAGAGAGAGAGAGAGAGAGAGAGACGCCTCAATGTTTCAATTTTCATTAAAAAGCAATATATAACGAACGACACGGCAAGGTCAAAGAGAAAAAGTAATAGGCCTACTATTAAGTTGCGTCATCAGATATCCAGTGTCTGCTGACTCGTAACTGAACGGACACTATCAACACAACACAATAGATTAGAAACAAACCCATATCCAAGATACGGACTCTCTGGAGGTTTATCGGCGTCCGTGGCGCAACAGTAGGCTCTTTTCCGTTGCATGAAAAAATGTTCGATTCCCATTAATATGAAGAAATTACTTTTTCTTTCAACCGAATATCTCCATTTTACAGCCGGGACCTATGTGCAATGTTCTCTGCATACTGCATTACTGCATTGACCTGATAGGGCTGAACAGCCTTAAATACCACCAAAAAAATGGTTGATGGGGAGTAACAATTTGAAATCTAACAACCAGCGAGTGTAAATGAAGATTTAAGAGTGTTCTATTGTTGTAGGCGTATTTGTGTATGCCCAAAATCTTATTTGACACACAACAAGTAGTTCTGAACGACCCATCGTCAACCCCCTTTTTAAAAATAAGAACAGAAACAAAATCGTATTCCAACGAAGAACTGTTGCTCCAACTTGTATAATTATTTTAAAAACTAGGGTTTGCTTGCATTGGTTAGTTATATAAGAAAGTAACCTTGACATAGAGGCCGCTTTGTAAGCGCCGTCTAAAAGGAACGAATGATGAACGGTGACTCAATGAGGAAACAATAATATGACCACAGAATGAAACCACATTGCCACTTTTAAAGGGGTAGGAGGGGGTGTCTCATACAATTTATATCTTTTGGCACGTGCTAAGCCCACAAGGACATTCGTTTGAGTAAAGAAGATAAAAACAAGACACATCGAAAACAACAGAGGGAGAGTAATGAAGCAGGCACCTGCAACTGGCATCCTGCAAACCGTCCGCGCACGGAAAGAGGCCATACGGACACATTTGAACGAACGACACAAAATAAGATGGAGGATCAAAAAACAGAACTCCATAAATTGAGCTCATTAATTAATTTAACATTGTAACAACAGCCACCTCAGGGACGGGGTTGGGGGGGG
>NW_004797404.1:1109053-1110176 GCF_000002075.1 Aplysia californica | reverse complement strand
CACACACACACAAACACGTACACACATACACACACATACACGTACACACACAAACACACACACGTTATACACACATACACACCAAAAACAAGCCATGCCCCCCCCTCCCCTCTAAAAAACCACCCACATGCCACGGCCACTACAAGTGCCATCAACAGGTGTGACAATGACACATGAGCCCCAGTCCCAGGACACAGAAACCATCTGTTACTTACATTATAACATGGACCTGAATTTCTTCGCCTTGTTATTTTATTTAACCTTTTTTTTTTTTTTCGATGGCACACCCCACAATGGAGTGCGGGACGGCGGCCAGCAACATAATAAGAATAATACACGTCATATATTCACAGCCTCGCCTTACATGAATAATACTTTGTCGGTAACAGTTCATATTATTTCAACTACTGAACAACTACTGTTCCTCGTTACTGTTTATTAGAGTGAGAGAATGAGAGAGAGAGAGAGAGAGAGAGAGAGAGAGAGAGAGAGAGAGAGAGGGGGGGGGAGAGACAAATACACAGACATACATACAGACAGACAGAGAGTTAGAGACAGACAGACAGAAAACAGAGAGGGACAAACAAACATAAGCAGACATAGACAGACAGACAGACCGTCAGACAGGCATATAGACTGACAGACACACACACACACACACACACACACACACACACACACACATACACACATACTCTATAGTGTTCAAAACTTTCCAGTCGACTCTTTACACAGATGCGCTTTTAAACTATATACCAATGTATCTAATTTCTAAACAAATTATCAGTCTACTCTCCGTAAAAAATATATATTTCTACTCTCTAGACAAATCAAATGTGATGATGACGATTATCATCCTAATAAATATCTGCCTACTATTTATAAAACTGTATTATTAAACTCTATATCAATGTACCAGAGATTGCGGTGGAGCGGCCAGACACCTCGCTATTGCATACAAAAGACAGGGGTTCGATTCCCGAGTAGGGCAAAAGTTTATGGGGTATTATATTGGTCTTTCTGCTGGCACGTTGTATCCCTCTCAGGCCAGGTTGGCCCTGAAAAACAAGGTTCAAGCCCGCCTCCTTAATGACCGAAATTGTGTCGATACCACGGAGCGGGG
>NW_004797404.1:1101898-1107289 GCF_000002075.1 Aplysia californica | reverse complement strand
GTCTGTCTGTCTGTCTGTCTGTGTGTCTGTCTGTCTGTCTGTCTCTTTCTCTCTCTCTTTCTCTCTCTCCCTCTCTCTCTTTCTCTCTCTCCCTCGCTCTCTTTCTCTCTCTTTCTCTCTCTCCCTCTCTTGTTTCTCCCCATTCAAAAAGCTTACCCTGATAATAAAAGCAAATCCGATGTTGAATATGTTGGATCTGCCACCACCTGGTATCAGTATCCGAGAGTGGAATCCACTGTAGTCCATAACTATTTCAATATATTAAAATTTGACAATTGTTTCAAACACATTCACACACACGTAAATCGCCGTTCCACCGCGACAGTGTTCACAAACTTTACTCAGACTGATCTTAAGTTTAACTCAGAAGAAAGACCTTTCTTTTTCTCCTTCCCGAAATGCTCAGTGTGAAATAAGACACACAGAAATCAATATAGCGACACCACAAGGTTCTATCTGAGCAACTAGGCTAGTACATAGTGAGGGGAAAAAAGCGAAGTTCCAAGAATGACAACAGCTCAAAATGAATTTATAACACTTCTTTTGTAAACACCGCCAGGCAATAAAAGTCATGACTTCGGTGAACAATCACCACAAGTACTCCGGAGTGAGAGAGAATACTGTTAGTCTAGACGGTCATATAATTATGATCGCCTAGCTGTTAGTCGATCTCTTTCGACAGCAAGGTTTCCGGTTTGTTTGTTTGTCGTTTTTTTTATGTAAGTGTTGTTCGCACCCCTATCCCATCGACACGTTTTAGATCATTTAGGAGGCGGGCTTTCGACCCTCCCTGTCACGGCTAACCCCGGCTGAGCAATACATCTCAGCAGAAAGATTGAGACACTCGCAAAAAGTTCGCCCCACTCGGGAAACGAACTAAGGTCTCCTGTGTCTGGCAGCGAAGCGCCCAACCGCTACACAACAGACGCCATTATAATTTTGGGTAAAAGCTGGTTCATGTTTATGTCGTGTCGGCCGGCAATCTAATTCCTGTCTGTTGCCAAGTATCAGCAAGGAAAAACCAACGGGCTCTTCCGAATTCGACAGCTAGGGCTCTTTAAATGATTCAACAGAGTTAGAACAATACGATGTGAAAACTTCGAATAAAACAATTTCATTATACAGAATTAATGTTCACCACTTGTGTACTATCACACTGTTATCAAAGCACTACAAGTCTTCATCGCACGTCACTAAACAAATAAAACAACTGTGCTACACGAGTACAACAATATGATGGCACGAAAAACATCTGACCCGGTAGAGACAAAAGCCGTCACAAGACCAGTAGGTCCAGGCAGAAGCCATGGAGTCCCTGACTAATCATCCAGGCCGGTCATGTGGTACCTACGTTACTAATGCAGCGCGTTACTAATGCAATTACCGTGGTTCAAGTACCATCTTTAAGTCTCAAAAGCGTGCGCTTCATCCACACATGACAAGAGAACGACGGGGAAATAACAACGCCGGGAGCCTTTTTGTCTTGTTGTCTTACACTTTTTGGGTTTGTCTGTTGTTTGCATGTGGATGCTTTTCTTTTTTTCTCTTCATACTGCTGTCATATAGGTGTATTTGGGGGGCGGGGGGGGGGGGGGTTAACATGTGTGTGTGTGTGTGTGTGTGTGTGTCTATATTGCCTGTAGTTCTATTAGTTGAAGCATGTTGATTGTGTCATGAGAACTCCACTTCATAATATGTGTAATACAATTAGACAGAAGTAGAAGTAAACAGCCAAAAAGAAAGAGGAGAAAGAGAAGGCCACATTGGACCGTCTAAACACAGGCAAAGACGCAAATAGTACCACGGGTCTGCATTTCGTATGTAGTGATATCATTATTTCGCTTCTTTTGATTAAGACTAGAAAGCAGGGTCAACGTCTTGGGGTGGACGGTCAGAGAGCGTCAATGGTTAATCCACCTTCTTTACTTTCCCTCTGCTGTAGCTGCCCGTCTCGCTTTTTTTGCACTAAATGATTGGTATTGTGTAGAAGTTTGTTTTATTCCACTTCTCAAATCAACAAAAAAACAAAACGTATTTTTTTTTAGAAAAGAAAACCGCAAAGACATGATAAGAGACGTGTTGTGCAACAAAAAGGAAAGACAAGACACAGAAGAAGATGTGGCATTCCCAAACCATCAGCTCGAGAAGGCGGATTTACGGAATACAAAGGAGAGAAGGGTTTTTTGTTGTTGTTTTTTTTGGAGGGGGGTTGTTTGTTTCTTTGTTTGTTAGTTTTGTTTCAGTAGAGGTTTCACGGCGCTCACATTTGACAAATGCCGCGAAACTTCTTAAGACAGACAGACAGACAGACAGACAGACAGACAGACAGACAGACAGACAGACAGATAGACAGACAGACAGACAGACAGAAAGAAAGAGAGAGAGAGAAGAGAAAAAGAAAGATAGACAGGGGGGAAGAGAGGAAAAGACAGAGGGGAGGGCGAGAGAGAAAGAGAAAGAGTTCGAGGGGGTGAAAGATGGTGAAAGATGGGGAAAGAGGAGATACTGAGATAAGAGCAGAGAAAAAATAGGTGGGAAGGGCTTGTGGGGTCATAAACTGAAGAGCTGAGACAACCCTGCTTAAAACAAATGTGTGAACAACATTAACAACTAACTGGCACTTCTTACCTCAGAACTGTTCTCTCCTGCGGCACCCGCTTGAAGAAAATCTAACGACAATGTCAAAGTGCCTCGGGCGAGACCTTGCAAGTTGAGTCCATCCATTGGTGGCTCTGGTGCTGATGTAATCCGGTTTTTATTTCTCAATTTCTAATTTGATAACGTTTCTTTCAAGCTGAAATCCGATGGAACAGAAATCAAGCCATAATCTTTTCTCTGTCACTGAAGAGTAGGCACGATGAAGTCACCTTTCCCGCCACACCACAGGAACACCTACAGGAATCTCCAGGTTTAGAAAATGCTTCCTCAGAACACAAACTTCTATGAAACGAATATTATCTCAGCGGTGTCACGATTCTCCCAACCCGAGTAACAGTCACAGGAAGCAAATCCTCACTTTACAAAGGACACTAGAATTGTCTGTTTCGGACAATTTCGAGGAGGAAAACAACAACACAACAACAACAACAACAACAACAACAACTACTACTACTACAACAACAGCAAAGGCAGACACAAACAAGTCTGATCACAGTTCTGACGAAAGTTAAACGGAATCTAGACAAGGCAGACCGTTGGATATATTTCCCAAACGAACACAATCAATCACTCGCGGGTTCTCCAAAGAATCAAACTCTTAAATAAAACAACAGTGTGAAATGTGTCAAATCTAGTGCGCAATTCCTAACTTACCACTAACCGCTATATCACCGCAATGTCATATCGATCAGTTTTGCGCAATGTCTGCCTGTTCTTTATCGGTGTTCAAGGGCCTTCTGCAATAACTTGGCCTTGCTTTTCAGTCAGTGTCGCAACCTTTATTTCACTGTTCACCTGAGTTTCATGTTTCTTATTGCTTGGAAATCCTAAGAAGAAACCTTTCAATTAGAGTTTGCTTTTTGCGGAAGATTAATGCTCTGCTAAACACACTAAAAAAACCCAAGTCAATTCAAAGCTAGAATTGAAGACAAACTTACACAACTGGCTCCCTCCAGCGTGAAAGACATATTTAATATCACTAAGCCCTTGACCCTTTTTCTCTACCCCGCCACCTTTTTCTCCTTGAAAATGAACTTAGTTTTAGTCAGAGTTTTGCGGCACTTGGAACACAATAAGGTCATATTATAAGTGCCGAAAAAAATAGAGTTGCTACAAGAGAGTCACAAACACACAAAAAGAAGGAGGGGAGATAAATACAACATGTTTGATAGGAAAGAAGAAGCAAACCACACCAGAGCACCCGCAAACCACCTACGGAAAATAAACGAACAAAAAACAAAGACATTCTAAGAAAACAGAAAAAAACATCTTAGTAAAGCAAAAGTGTATACAAACAAACGCAACGAAGAGCTTCCATAATCCATCAGAGCGGAATACCTTGCACCACTGGAAATTATGACCAGGAAGAAAACCAAAGAGATCGGGAATACGAAGGATCAACGGCCAGCGCCCGCCGACCACCCACACAAACATTGGTGCATACTGAAGAGCACACACTTAAATTAAGCAAATGCGTTGTGACATTAGCGCTGAACGTGTGTAGTTACCTGGTTATCAGTTAGGCTGTAGATCAACATACTGTTTGGCCTTGATGGTTAAGTGTCATTACAGTATAAGGACCATTCCATTAAAAATAATAATAATAATAATAATAAAACAGCAATGACCCATATAAATTGGAGATGATAAACTGCTAAAAACAGTATATGCCATTCTTTCTTTCTGTCTTTTTTTTTCTTCCTTTATTTATGCCTTTCTGTATTTATTTATCAAATTGATCTTTTCTTCTTTTGTCTTTCTTTCCTCCTTTATTTAAGTATTTTCGTATTTATTTATGAATTTATATATCTCCTTTTTATTGTTAGAGGCAACTAACCTTAAAAAAACAAACAACCAAAACAAACGGCCTTATAATTGTTTTGAATTGTTTCTGCAGGCCATCATCCCTGCGTTACAGGTCTCATTGCAGTTTCATTTTTTACGGAATGACCCATGATCCCCTTTCCCGACATCTAGATACACACGACTGATAGCACTGCCAAGATAAAAATAAATGTGTAACGAAAATGTCAACACGCCCAAGGACTGTTGTTCAGTGGGGGCTTTTTTCATTATTTTGTTTTTTTGTTTTGTTTTGTATTGTTTTGTTTTTGTAAAGTCGTTGTGGTTGTTTTCAGTTTAAGTATGAGTTTTACGGCACATATGGCACTAGTAGATCAAAGAGGTGCAGGAAGATTGGAGGTGTTACTGGAGAGTATCACACAATGAAAAGAAGAAGAGATAGGGGAAACAGATGTTTGATGGAAAAGAAGGGGCAAGCCATACTAGAGCACACGCAACCACCAATCATTATACTTCAGATATGACCACTGAGGCCCCAGTAGTAACACACTCCAGTACATTTACACGACTTTAGTTTAAATTCTACAGTGTTCACAATCTTAATTAAGCGTCCATGAACATCAAATTAATTGTCTACAGATGTACCGAACTTATTAAAACGGCCCATACGACACACCTTCGATACAGTTTGATATTCTTCAAGAGTTAAGAAGTTCGTTGAAACTTTTCTTTTACCGAGATTATTATCTTTAAAAAAAAAAAAGAGAGATGTTTGTTTGCTAGTATTCAGAGAATATTTTGTAAAGAATGTAAGAATAAATAAATCAGACGATTGACTGATTGGTTAAACATTTAACTCGATGTTTATTATTATCATGGCACTCCACCAATGAACCCCCACCCTCCTTTTCTTTTTCTTTTTAACCTGTT
>NW_004797404.1:1098314-1099782 GCF_000002075.1 Aplysia californica | reverse complement strand
TATATAATAACATATATACATATATATAAAGTTAGTTCCAGGACTCGAAAATATAGTAGCCATTATTTCCTTCACCGTATTTCGACAAGTCCGTACGATATCCACTGCAGTAGCGGAACACTCATAGTGCACGTCAAGAGGTACCATTCCCACGATCACACTACCACCTCATGAAACACAAGTCTTTGGCAGAACGGTACATGTAGTCATCCGCTTAAAGACCAGATACTAATGAATGGCATTCTACCTCCCCTTTCGAGCCAACAATTCGTGAAGAAGAAAAAAATGCATACACATACACACAAATCAATTTTAAGATATACCAGTCAGTGGTGACCTAGAGAAATAACCCGAGAGGGAAAACTGTGTCATAGTATAAGCCCGGTCCGAAACACCCTTGGCATTCGTGTGTAAAGTGTAAACATAGCCGGCTGATTATAACAGAACGCTGACTTATACTATGAAGAGTAAGCCTACATGTGCTAGTCAATGGCAAACGCACACGGCACGATGCCAAAATGGAGCCCAAAAGCAGGCGGAAAGGGGTGTGTGTGTGGGGGGGGGGAGGAGTCGGCGCAAATCTGAACCCGTTCCCCTCCCTCTCCTAACTTATTTCCATAGCTCACCTCGCCAAGAGCGGTTCCCTTCGTATTTGTTTCAGTTTGGTACGAGTTTTACGGCGCTCATATGTTCAGGTTCGTATCTTGGGTAAACAAAAGCACAGCGAAACAATAATGGTCATTCAGTGCTGGGAAAAAGTAAGGCAAACAGACAGAAACAACTTTGGAAACGCAAAGAAAAGGACCAACCAGAAACTCCCTCCAACAACCTACAACTTCCGTTCTTATAAAATGCGCGTAGCAATGCCACAGGCCTCACCAAACGATAACAAAGATCGTAATAACCTCATTCACGTTATCATAAATCAATCGATCTTGTAACACTTATCACTGCCGAGATGGAAAATCAAAGTTATACTAAATGAGAGTAATACTAGTCCGGGTTCGAGCCTCAGTTCGGACACTGATTTTTTTCGCCCCCTCCTGCCTACCCAGCAGCAAGGGTACCTGACTTCGAGTTGGGGAAGTAAAGGCGGCGTGGAAAAGAAGTGGCCACCCTACCACAGTGTGCCGAAGGCCCAAGAAGTTGTCTCACTAACAAGGCAATCCCCAATGTCCGGACCGGATGCGGGAACAACTTTACTTCTTACTAAACGACACCGAAACATTGGCAAAGCTGAGACGAAACACACGTTAAAATCACTCGACTCTTTCACCGAACCAAACCAATATCGGTGTCGCTTCGTGTGAAGATTTCCAGCTTTATAATTCACAAGTCCCAACAAGAAGAAGGCAGCAAGAAAACAATACCACTCGGAAAACACAGAGTAGCGGCTTACACGAGGGCGCACTGCCAGTCAAGTGAAACATTCCAAACCTCTCTCTCTCTCTCTCTCTCTCTCTCTCTC
>NW_004797404.1:1080505-1096319 GCF_000002075.1 Aplysia californica | reverse complement strand
AAGAGAGAGAGAGAGAGAGAGAGAGAGAGAAAGAGAGGGGGGAGGGGAAGGTTGCTCGTGCACGCGCCTGTTTGTGAGTACGGGTGTGTATGAGTGTGTGTTGATGTGTGTATTTGTGTGTGTGTTGGTATGTCTTTATCTGCGTGTTTATGAGTGTGTGATTGTGTGTATGTGTGTGTGTGTGTCTGTGTGTGTTTGGATATGTGTTTGCGAATATACAAGACAGAATAGGAAGACATAGTGTAACCCCTGGAGCATCCTGCTACATTTAAATCCATCTGCGGGAGGCCCATGCAAGAGTAAAGAAAAGCACATCGAGACGACAACGGTCATACTTGCCTAAGGGAAATCAAGTAAGACGCACAGACATAACAAAAGGATAGAGACAAGAAGAATGATCTGACAGTGGCACTTTAGTCACCTTTGAAGTCCGAGTAAAATACAGCCAAACAGTGAACGGAAAAACATGTTAAATGATGGAAAACACAATTATGTTTTTTTTTAAACAGAAACAAAAAAACAAAAACAAAAATACTCTGTCTTTACACAACATTGGAAATGTATCGACATGTCATTGGAAAGAAAGGCAAAATAGACGAAGAAAATGGCTCCATGCACTTGAATCTCTCTGTTCAATTTTTTTTTTTAACGCGTTGACACGACCTTGTCCTCCTGTCGTTTATGGTCTGAAAGTACATCTCTCTTCACACTCACTGAAAGAGTGCACTACTCTCAACTTGAGCATATAACGCTCCAAGATACATTTGTTTCAAAGAGTATGTCAAAGGTATTATCTAATTCTCTCCATTTATACACCAAAAAGATAAACATGACTGCTGTAAAGTCAAATGACCATGAGACTGGACGAGATACAATCACAGCAGCACCATCCCACTAGACCAGCATGCGTATAACATCTAATTTTGAGGAATAATATATTTTGCTTGTGAGACAAGAAACCGCAGAAAAGAGTTCACAATGAGTATATTATTACAAGTATATATGACAATAGGCGTGATATTCCCACTCTGAGCTTTTGCCAGATAGGATACATAGAGGTGGATATGTCAACAAAGGCCGGATTCAAATAGTTTGCTGCAGAAAACAGTTGTGTTCATTCGCGAATATATACAGCCAGAATAAGCCAGAATTGCACGTTCATGTAATGTTTACTAAAACATAACAGTGACATTCAATTATAAATTTCCATTATATATGCCTTCAATACTATAAGATGATATTCCTCTACTCTTTATATCCAAAACATGCAATGCTTGTTGACTTTTAGGTTCAAAATGTACGATTGTTTACTATTACATATTCAAATAAAGAAGTAGATGCAGAATGATATGTATCATTGCCTCGCTGAGTAACTGCAATAACACACGTTTTGGCTAAAATCAGGTTTGGAAGCCAAATTAAACAGAGGGCCACAGGGTACATTCCGTAAAAATCTGGGCCTTCAACTCACCAATACAACGTCAAATATGGCATTAAGAAATCTGGATGTAAGCTTGTGATTTCTACTGACATAATGTGTCAAGTTACCACAGTTTTCCATTATGGTTTAGTGACAAGAGTTATTAATTATGTCAGGTCTTTAAATATTTTCATGTCATATGTTGCATATGAAATGGCATTTTCAAAGTGGATTTTGGTCGTAACATGAGTCACTGCAGTATTCCATAAAGTCATGTTTTGGTCTCTCTTCCAGAAGTAAACTATGCACCACTTTTCTTGAGGGGTAGTTAAAGCTGTAAATATCTTGTAAATCTCTAAAATGCCATAAATTTGACAATGTTAATAAATTCTAGTTCTTTTATATTGCAACAGCATGCAGATGAGCATTCTACACACTGACTATGAGTGTGGCTCTTGTACCACAACTATTACAGTAATTTAAATAGTTTTTTCTCAATCTGTCCCCTGAAAAGTCGCTACTTTTTTAGTTACAGCAGTTTAGTTGCCAGGCAACAATATTTATATCTCCAAACTTTGAATATGAATTGTACTAAACAACCCATCAATAGTTCTTTTTAAACATAATCAATAAAATACAGTGAAATCAAAGGAAAATAAACTAATGTTACAGCACACACCCTTTCAAAGCCCCCCCCCCCCCCCCCCCCCTCCACTGTTCAAGGTTCTATGGCTCAGCTTTGACTTCTTTGAATTTCTCAGCTTCATCATACCTCAGAATATATAACTGACACATTTTTCTGATCCCCTAGGGGACAGTATGCCAGTATCGCTGAACACATGTACATAAACCAGAGTAGTTGGTGAGACCACAGGTGGGATCTACTTTTTCAGAGTGCATGTTTTGTTCCTATCTCTGTCATCTTCCTACTGGTAAGAAAAAAATCTACAGCACAACCTGTATTTAATTCTTTAGTACTTCTAAACTTCAAAGGAACAAGGAAAAAAACATTTAGTCTGTCAATAACTGCACACATGTACAAATCATAACCCATTAGTCATTTCCGCCATTTTCAGAGCAATTTTAAGAAAACAGTCAGAATAGCAATTTAAAGAGAGTAAACAATCTTTAGGTACCTTTACACTACAAGCATCTGAGATGCCATTGCTAGACAGAGATATTGAAATATTCCCTAACTAAAAACAGATGAAGACTTTACCTTGTGGATAAAAGATGCAAAGCATTTACAAGCTACATACCAGAGAGCAAAACTCCCTTACCTTAATATCAGCCTGGTTTTCATCCAGCTTTGCCTTCAGATCCGCAATCATTTCTTTTTTGGTTTCATCATCCTCTTCCTCTATTTCTGAAATAAATTTTAAACCCCCATTAAGTAGGCTTGAGAAGAAAGAGGGTCGGAGCCATAAGAAAAGCCATAAATTATTGTTTAATTTGATTTTTGAATTGGATCTATAAAAAGTGGTAGGAGAAAACAAGCCCACTGCCTCTCAATATCCTCAAAATACAAGAATGAAAACAAACTGAACCACATGTTTTTACTTCACCCATGAGTTTCAACAAATTTCAAAGGTACAATATAAGCAGAAGAATAATGAGACAGAAAACAAAAATGTGTATGACATATAACCAGACACTGACCAATTAACATCATCTGTAATTTTGAGAATGGTACCTATACATTATGAGAGTGATGAAAACCAAAAATAACAAAGACAAAAGGCAATCAATTCAAAATCAAGGTACATAATACAATAAGTTTAATAGTACACACCCCCATCCAGTAGGAAAAATATATTATTTTCTCAAATAAGCTCACCTTGAGTATGCCCTTCGGGACTGAATGATATCAGGTCTGCAGGTCGAGGAGGGGGGCGCTTGGGAGGGGCAGGAAAAGACTGCGGTCGCGGTGGCTGTCTTCTTGGAACTTGCATTGTCATTGGCGGAGGTGGTGCAGTAACACTGCTGTTGTTTACATTATTTGCATCTTTGTTTTCAGCCAGAGCCACATTCTGAGTACCTGGCACAGGGGGCTTGGGGGCAGACCTAAGAGGAACAGGCTTTGGTCTGGACTCAACCTTTACAGGGACCAGAGGTGTCTTTGATGGTGCAGAGGCCATCCGCGGGCCAGTGGGACGAGGGGGCGGGGCCTTCAGCTTGGCAGAAAATGCAGGGGTGTCGACTGATACAGAAGAGACAGGTCTAGGAGGTGGAGCTCGCGTGGGTGGTCTAGA
The DNA here is from genome assembly GCF_000002075.1 of Aplysia californica. NCBI lineage: Eukaryota > Metazoa > Mollusca > Gastropoda > Aplysiida > Aplysiidae > Aplysia > Aplysia californica. The sequence continues at coordinate 1,092,647 of NW_004797404.1, read as the reverse complement.
CGGTGGTGGTGGTCGAGTGGTGCCTAAACGGAGTAGATTTCCTTCATCTACTTCCATCTGAAAAGCTTTGTTCACAAATGCTGCGCCTTGAGATGGGTGTTCCTTGACGCTACTATTGCAGTCAGCTCTCTGTGGCACTTTGCTACGTTCAGTGTAGGAGGCTGAACGTCTTCTATCAGAGTCACTGCTATTGCCAATATCTGCATCATTCATACTCAAGGAGGGAGCTAGCATACCCCTGCGGCTGGATGCTCCAGAGGGATGCTGTGGTTGGTTCCTGACAGGGGACTGTGATACTACTGGAGAGCTGAGAGGATCAAAAGAGTTCATTATCACATTCTTTTCTCCGCTGCTGTTCCACTGCGTGCTTACTGATGGAGTAGTCGGCGGGAGAGAAACAGAAGAAGCTTTCTGTCCACTTGTGAGAGTTGTGGCCACTCCTGCCGATGATGAGCTCACATCACTGAGAGCATCTGAGCTCTGAGAAGATGTTCTGCTTTTCGCTTTTTCAATCTCTCCTTCAATCAAAGTGTCTAAAACTCTTAGCCCATCTCCAGGCTTCTCAGACGGAGGTATAGCACGGTGGGGATGGGCAGCCGAGCCACTTGTGTAGGAAAAGGAAAAACTTTTGGGAGAATTGAAAGACTTAGGCTTTGGAGCGAGTGAAGGTTTGGGGGCTATTGATGGCTTTGGTAACAGAGGAGGTTTGTCCCTTGGAGGTAAAGACTGTCGCCTCAGCCCCATATTAGGGGTTGTGGAAGGTAAAGGGGGTTGACTTTTGGCTACAGGAGCTGGTCGCCGAGGGGTATAAGTCCTTTCAACTTTTTGGCCTGATGAGACTTTTCTGTTTTCTGCTTTTTGACTAGCCAAGCATAATCCACTGTCTATCTCTGGTTGCTTTTCATGCTCTAACCCTTCAGACAGAGGATCCAATTTTTTTTCTGAAATCCCAGATCCTTCAAAGCTGGAAGCTTCTGAGATTGCACCCTCTAAGTTTGATGAGGTAGTGATTTGAGACTTTGGGTCAGATATCATAGATAGTATCGATCCAGCAGCTCGGTGACTTTCACTCTCTAGCGCCTTTGCTTGTGAGCTATTATCCACAGCAGCAGGGGGATCTGGAGAAAAGGAACTTTCTTGTGGGCCAGAAGGCTGGGTAATCGCAGAATCTACAGGTGGGACTGGGGCACTTGTGGAGTCAGATGAAACAGACCCAGATCTGCTGTCCACCTTAGGCCATGGTCCAATGATTTCTACATGGTTCCTCGGCACAAGACCTGTAAGACCAGCCTCCGTTTGGACCTCAAGCCAGTTCTCATCCACTTGCCGGATCACTTCCACAGTATCCCCCTCTGACACAGACACATCTCCAGATACTTCAGCTGTGAATGCGTGGAGAACCAGACCGATTTCATGAGACGCTTCTGCAGCTTCATTTACAACACTTGAGGACAACTCAACTTTTCCGACCACACTTGCAGTAATCACAGGAAGACTACCAACATCTTCGCTTGCTGCATCCCCAGCTGACAAAAATCCATTCTGCTGAGACTCATCAGTTTCCCTCTGTAGAAATTGTTTTGCTTCTACATTCTCATAGTTTTCGACAGAAGAATGCAGCTTTGTCGACTCTAAATCAGACTCAAGCTCGGAACTATACATCTGACTATCATTGTAAGCATAAGGACAATCTACTATGACCTCCATGAACCCAGTAGGAAGCAACCCCCTCCTGCCATCCACTTCCCCTTCTGTCCAATCCGCATCCACGTGCTTGATCAAAGTGACAATCTGATTCTCTGACACAGAAAGCTCAGTCGGTAACTGAGCTGTGAAAGAGTACAAGATCCTCCCATAGGGTGTAATTTCTGCATCATGCGACCTCGTATTTTCACTTGTGTATGACCCGTTGGACGAATTTCTCCCACGATAATCCTCACCAGCAGAAGAAGGCCGTGAGCCTACTCCAGCCATATTAGAAGTCTGATCTGGTCGAAGTGGCACCGATCCAGTCTCAGAAGACAAAGAGAAAGCAGAGTTTACTACCTTATCGCCTCCTGAGTCATCTTCTAGAAGCTCAACACAAACTGCTGAAACAAGACCCTCCTTGTTACGACAACGTCCGTACATCCAGTCATCGTCTAGAATCTCAGTTATTTCTATGAGATCCCCAGCCTGAAATGCCAACTCTCCGTCCAGCTGCGGTGACACGCCGACAAGCGCACGAGCAAAGACTTCGCTGACACGAGTGATCCCATCGTGCACACTCTCCACATGGGAGTTGAGACTGCTCGACCGTGACTTGAGGCTGCCTGAACGTGCACTGGCTGACCTTGACCTCGGCCCGTCATCTTGTTCCAGCTCTGCGACAAAAGTCAGGGGGAAAATACCTTTTAAGGGTCCAGACTTGCCCCGCCACCATGACTCATCCACAGCTTCGGTTCCGACAAGGATGTCACCTGCAAAGAGTATGAGAGTGAGTATTATTATACACACTTGCTACATATTGACAAAGCAAACATAAAAAATAGCCATTACATCCCCCCCCCCCCCCCCCCAAACACAAGAGTTAATTTTCATTACCATTTGCAAACTCCAAACAACTATTCCATCTAAAACAGTAAGAGCTATTAAGAGTACCATATGCACTGAAAATCAATTCCGGAGGTTATTATTTGTTTTTCTCCTTTTTCTGTTATTTCCCATTCGTTATTTTTCTCCTTTTCTATTTCTGTTCTGTCACTTCTTCATCGAGTACAAGATCTGAAACAAGAAATGGTGGCATATCCCTCAACTTCGTTCTACGCTCCACTGCAGAGGAGCCAACACTTTGAACTTCTGAAGAATTTTCCAAGCTCTGCATACAAAAAAATTGGCCCAACTCTACTAGAGATGGATGTTGAATTCAGAGGTTCCACATCTTAAATAGCCATACCAAGTTTTATTGTCCGACACAATGCAAAAGATCTTTTTTTTTAAGCCCCAAGCAACCCATATGTGTGGCGGCACATGAAAATTCGTAACTTCTCATTGGGGATGTTTCCAAGACATGTATGATTAAAGTCCATAATGAGTCACCAAGGAAAAATTGGAGTCTGCCACGAAATTAAATGTATGACTCCTTTGTATTATTTCCAACTAAAATCATCACGACAATCAGTGTATTCATAAACATGTAATTGTAAGGTTTTTTTACGCTACCCTAATATCAACAATTTAGGACTAACAAAGCAGCATTCATAAGACAATTTTTGATTGCCTTGGTCAATCAATATGCAAACGCATTTTTACATCCATTTTTGTGCATTATACTTCAAAACGCTACTTATATTTAGAATTACCTAAAAGAGTCATATATTTGATTAGCAAATAAAAAAATGGATTTCACTTCAAACGCCATTTTTCTCCGTATTATATCTTCTGTGCACTATGTCATTCAAATGGTCATAACGTTTGAACTGTTGAAGGTAACGTTGTGAAATAAAAGGTAAATTTTTCAGAAAGTTGTCCTGAATAAAAAATATGTGCACATCTAAAAAAGCATGTTTTGATCCACATAAAATGTTGAGTCCAGCCTGCTAAATTTTTCCTTCACGAAAAAATGAGTGCTTGTTTCTTGTGTACACAAATAAACAAGTGAATAAATTAATCACTTGCCGTATTGGACTGAATTGAACAGTGGGTGGGCAGAGGTGGATCGTACACCACAAAGGTTCACTATTTGCTACCAAAGACACTGCTTGTTTGTGATGTCATCAATGAATAAGTGAGCTGAGCTGGCAAAACTAATCTAGGCTTACTTGCACATTCATGACACCACAATGTCACAATGCAGTCCCACTAGTGCCTTGAATGTCAATCTTCAAGAAACAATGCACATTTTGAGCAGAAATTTTTTCATCTCCCCCCCGCCCGCTTCCGATGTCCGCAATCAATCATCTGCTCATTTCTAGACTTGGTACTGAATCAGTAGGCTTAGATTTAGGCCTATCAAGCGCTTGCTTTAACACTGCGCCTGCTTTAACACTAGGACACAACACAACAAGGCCCCTCGTTAGGTCAAGCCTGTTGAACAACCACTCCTTGTCTACGAACGGCGGTCCCACAAATGTCAAATTCAGGGTGATCAGCGATACGTCTTGCCTATAGCAGACGGTATTAGTAAATTGTTTAGCTCTGTGCTTGCAAACCAATTTGCTCAATTTTAAAACGCACCCTCTGCGTTCAACGGTAACGAATCAATTTCCAGCACAGGCTACACCATTAATGTGACGGGTTTTCGCATGCCAAATACACACCCTTTAAATTCCAGAAATGTCCAGAGATGACACTGGAAATAAAATTTCCCTTCAATAAAACAAAATAAAACATCAAGCCCATACCTTTGGTCAGTTCAAGATCTCCAATCTGATCAGCTGGGAAATCCTGAAGCGCTAAGAACAGCTTTTGGCCTGTACGGATCGAAGGCAGAACCAGCGGTTCCACAAAAGCTCGAGGGAAGTTCCCAGAACTTTCAGAATTGCCCCCGACCTTTGACCCAGTGACCCAGCCTTCATCAACAACATCTGTGACCTTGACCACATCTCCCACTGTAAGGCTGAGGTCGGAGGCCGTCTCTCCATGGAAGTCATAGACTGTCTGCACATACTGGCCGATTTGCACCATAATCTGCAGGGAAAGGGAGGACAGGTATAAAATGAGAAAATGTCTAATGAAAACTTACGGTTGGAGGAAAAGAGCCACTCCAGCCTTCCTTACCATTTTAAGAAAGGGTCATAACCAGCCTACATTAGATTTGCTCCAGACTTAAAACAAACTCATTTTTACTAATTTGGGGACACAAATTCGAAAATAATACTGGTATTTGAGGTTTGGGGGTATGTTTTATTTACATAGCTTGATGATGATTTTTTTTTATTTTTTTTTTAATGCACATTGAGAAAAGATCAATTGTTTAAGGCTGCAAATAGCTTTTAGTTGGAAGGGGCAATTAGTATGAAAGTTGCAATCTTTAAACTAAGTAGTACGAGATTCTCCTCACCAGCCTTATGTCCTCCATATCGAATGATCATATTATGAACAACAGAAGCAGCTCTCCATGGAATGAATAGACTTTGATTATATTCTTAAAAGCAACACAGCTGTTATATCATCAAAAGAGACCATATTATGGAAAAAAATTCACTTTTTAAACATGCAACCACCAAAGAACAATGTCAGCATTCATCTGTATTCCTCATTAAGAACGATGAGATAGTAAAGTCATTGAACACCTAAATGATCACGAAACCACTAATCAACTGAATTCATAATGTCATAGCTTTCTGAGTCAAAGCTTAGGAGATAACATTAACATCAAATTCAAAGTGGACCACAGCTATCTTTTATCACATCTCTCCAGGCTAATTGAGATAAATGAGGGATAAGCTCAGCCCTGGGCATAATAAATACAATCCTGACCTCACTTTAAATGAAATGAGGGCAGCATAGAAACCATTTCAAAATATCACAATAACTGACGATGAGATTTAGCAAAGTAATGAAATCTTAAAAATGTATGTCTTTTTCTCTCTGATCTTCACATTTCTCAGCGAAGAATGCCATTGGATAATAATACACCAAAATACATTTCATAATTTTTTTTTTTAAAGGCAATCAACCGATTGAATAATCAAATAACAATGCAAATATGGTAGGAAAAAAGATTTATCACATAATTTAAAGCCAAGCAAAAAGTGTAGCGTGACCAATATATTTCTAATCAAATGAGGGCTATAAAAGCACATTAAATTTATTAGCATCAAATCTATAGTTTGCTTTTAAGATATTATGGGTTGTGGCAAATTTTTTTAGGTTAACTGGGTGGTTCAAGAAAAAATGTCCTCTACTAGGACCCGATATATATATTATGCATATATAATACATGGGGACTTGATGAATTGAATACGAACAGGAAAAGGCTGTCATTCAGGCACAATTACACACAATTTCAGGCTTCAAGTTTTGGCCTCAACCAACTGTGGAGTGCCATTTGGCTCCATCAGCAATTACTTCTGGTTCTAAACGATTACTTTTCGATGAGCGTGACAAATGTGTTCGATGCGCTGAGAGTGACAGATATCAAACCTAATTGTGTTGTTGTTGCTGTTGTTAGCGATCCAGTAGCATCTGAGCTTTAACTCTTCTGCATGATGCCATTCGGTAATAGTTGCATGTTTGTTCTAATTGTTGTCTCGAGGAGTAGAGGCAATTAGATGTGTGGGGTAGCTTGGGAAGAAAACATCGTTTGGCGATACTGTTCCGTGTTCCGTTGAAGTGAATCGTGAATCGCGTTCCGCAGGAAAGTGTGACGATTCAGTTCCGTTCTCGCGCTCATGACCCAGCCCTAGTGCATACTCTCAATATTTGTTTAAATGAAACAATAACAATCCCTGCGGGAGCCTAGAAAAATCGGCCAGCGCTCTGGGGAAGGTCACGAACAGTCACTCTTACAATTCTCAACTCACAAATTATTTTCTGTATCATCCTATTAGCCAACATGTAGGCCTACCCATTCTCAACACCCAGGTAGGCCTTAGAAGAATAAAAATCCATTGCATTCTCAGACCAGGTGAGAATAATTCATTTTAGGCAGGCGCTATTTGCAACGCCACGTTCTGAATAGCGCCCATGCTATTTGCAACGCCACGTTCTGAATAGCGCCCATGCTATTTGCAACGCCACGTTCTGAATAGCGCCCATGCTATTTGCAACGCCACGTTCTGAATAGCGCCCATGCTATTTGAAACGCCACATTCTGAATAGCACCCATGCAATTTTAAACGCCAGTACTAGATCTAGTAGCCACCGTTTCTAAGATCTAATAATATTGTAGTTTTGCCTGAATTGTGGAAGCTTTCTCAGTTTCTTGATAAACCTCTAGGATTTGACTTTTTTATATATGACTTTTTCTTATTCCGATCAATATAGGGTAGATCTAGATCTAGATCTAGAACAAGATCTAACAACTGTTTCTGACACTGACATTGTTTGCACAAAAGTAGGCCTAGTCTTGTTCATAGTTCATCTCATAATCATTTATCATTTGAGTTTGAGTTTTTAAGCAAGTTTTTGTTGAGTCAAAAGACGCTTGATAAACAATAACAAGCCGCAGTGTCGTCATACATATGGGCCCTACCTAAAAAATAATAGACATGTATAATAGATTAAGAATATCTCAAAGTGCACTTTATATTTTGCCATCACAAAATGACGTGATCGCCTGATCTTGATCTAGTCCTTGGAAGAGATTGTCTACACATGCTCTATCTAATGTTGAACAGTGCTTTCAAGCATGGCATCGAATCCCGGTCCCGGAAGGGTTTTTTTTTCTTCTCCTGAGCCTAAAATAATTTTTTTTCAATAATTAGACTCACAGACCAAGGAAACCCACTATTGAACTTTAACCATTGGCCTAAATTGGTAAAAGGAAACTTGTCTACTTTGTAGAAGAAAGCTTCTCAAGATTACGGACAAAACCATCATCACTACACTACATAAAAAACAACAAAGCAACAAGTTCTAATTATGGGAAAAAATTGTTGGTCAATGGGGAAGAGGAGAAGAAGAGGAAAAAAAAAACTTCCAGAACCGGGATTCGAACCCAGGCTCATAAAATGATGGTTTTTGGCTTCATACGCAGACGCGCTGTCCATTCGGCAATCAGAACTCCCAACAACGGAAGGTAGATTAAGCGTTATTTATAACACATCACAGCGTTTTGCTTAGCACTGGCGCTAATCGCAACGCGGCGTTTGATCACTGGTGTGCTAATTCCAATGCGGCGTTGAAAATAGGCACTTCCTTCATTTTATTCTCACCCGGGGTGAGAATAACAAAACATTTTATTCTCACCCCCGGTGAGAATAAAATGGATATTATTCTCACCGGGGTGAGAATAATTAATTAATATCACATTTTAATTTTCACCGCAGGTGAGAATAACGACAGCCGTGAGAATAACCACTTCCAATGCTCATGCTAAGGCCAAAACCGAAACCCCTACTCAAAAGTCCCTTCTTAACTGGAAGTGGCTATTTTCACCCGGGGTGAGAATAGAAATACACGATCTACCTCTCACCCTAGGTGAGACTTGCCAGCGTAGGCTATTCTCACCCGGTGAGAAACAAGACCTGTTTTTCCTCATTTTGGAATACTGTCTATCGGTGTGGATGATCAAATTGATAAAAGCCAAGAAAAAATTACGTTATTTATATATAGCACAAAAGTAAGCTCATTTGATCATCTTCAAAGATGCTATGGCTATTTCAATTTTCGAATCGAGCCGAACTACGCGGGTCGCCATTTTGTTTTGCCCGGAAGTTCTCACAAGATCTACTCCTCCCCTCTCTCTCTCTCTTTCTGAATACTGTCTATCGGTGTGGACGATCAAATTGACCAAAACAAAGTTATAAAAATGATGTAAAATAGTACTAATAGTACTTAGCAATGCCAATCGCCCGCTGCGCCTTGGGCCGGAAATCGGCCTCCGCGCGAGGGATAATTTTTGGGTCACTCAGAATCAGAAGTGACTCTCTTTTAAGTATAGTTACTGGAAAACTTCTGGACGAAAATAAATGAAACTCGGCAACCAACCAGAGGAAAGGTTAAACTAACGACATGCCAGCGTACAATCCCGAACGATTACTACTAGTACTAGAACCGGAGATATTGCAGTGTTTGTGCGAATTTCCTCTGCGGTTCAAAAACTAAGCAGAGCTACGGGTTGATCGCCGACCACACAAGCGCCCCACATGTCTTCTTTATTGCTGTAAAATTTCAGATCTCTGCGTTTAGTACATTTTCCGTACCAACTTAAAATTACCACCCATCCATTGATAAAACACTAGATCTGGAAACTTGATCACGCATTCCAAACGCGAGGTGCCGGCATGCAAGAGGCGCGTGACCGCTAGGCGGCATGTGATTGGCTGCCTATAATCAAATAGGTCACCAATGACTACATCGCGGGTTTTCCCGATACGCTTTAACTGAGTTTTAGAAAGGGTGATGGCGTTGCGGTAAAAACGATGTCACGCAATTCAACAAATTTCATGCAAATATATTGAATCAGTCTTTAAGATCCAAAGTAATAAAGACATCGAAAAAGTGATAGCAGAACTAGATTCTGCACTAAAAATCACATGGAGATGCCAAGTTTCATTCATACGCTCCAATTCATTACTGACTTTTATTAACAGTTTTTTCTCAAAATACATCAAAACATGTCCCACATTTTGGCGATTTTTTCCTTTAAGGTCCTCCAACATTTTGCAAACAAAAATCCCAATAACTTTTTTATTTTATCAATGGATTTTTAAATTTAAAAACCATAGTTCTTAGAATTTACTCTATTTTCATTTAAAAGCCCATTTTTCAAGCAATTTGGATGAAAATTTAATTTTTCATTGTCATTGCTATAAAAAACATAACTAAATTAATTTGGTTGTCTACAAAGATGCTACGGCTATTTAACTTTCCGAATCGAGCCGAACTACGCGGGTCGCCATTTTGTTTTGCCCGGAAGTTCACGCGCTACTCCTCTCTCTCTCTCTTTTCTCTCTCTCCACTGCCCACAGACAAAATTGAACGCTTTTAGGCTAAAAACACTAACAGAGTAGTAATAGATCTAGAACGTTTGTTCACAGCACAGAATTCTATAATTCTGTTATCACAGTGTAAAATTCTGTGGTTCAGGGTGAACGCTTCACTGGTTGGCCTAGGCTATAACAGTGAACGCCCAGCGGGTGAGAATTTAGCCAAAAGACTCGCCTGCGCTGTTCTCACCCGGGGAGGTGGCCTTCTTTACTGCGCCTACTAAAAAACTAGAATCTAGGTTGGAGTGGTGGTCGCTCATTATGGAAGTCCCTCCATTCCTAATCTCTGGGCCTGAAACCTGGAGATACACTGTTGCGGGGCTGCAGTTACTCATACAGGATCTACTCAACTCAACCGATGTCAACTGTACAGACTTGTGCTTGTACTTGACTTTGACTGCACTGACAGAACACTTGACAACAATCAAGAATTATTATGAACGTTGAAAAACGTCTGAGTCTCAGTCTTTTCTCCTGTGAAAAATCGACACCATTCTTTAGATATGCACACCACACTAAATGTCTGCTGAAATTATGTACTTACTTCATATATATACAAGATGCATGATCTTACGTTCAATGTGCCAAACAAATCTGCAAAGAAAACATTGTGAACGGTAATGTCAACAATGGTAACTTCCTACTACGACGCCATATTGCCGAGAGTGTACAATGTAACGGAGATTTCAGCACATCACCGAATGTTGCCGCAAAATATATGTGATGGATAATAATTATAGTAGTAGATCTATCTGTGAACTGTTGGCTAAAGTCGTCTTAGTATAAAAATAATATGTAATGTTTGATGTTTTTCTGCCTGTCACCAATAATATTTTAACTTTGCCTTGGTTTATAAAAAGGTAGGCCTACTGATATATTCTTTCAAATTATATCTTTATTTTTCAAAGGATAGGCGGGCCTAGAATAATTAATTAAAACATGCAAGTAGCTATAAAAACTGAAATAATTAAGGAGTCATGCAGGCTCCAGCAAATGAAAGCAGATTATAAGAGGAGTTAGTGAAGGATGCATAATATTATTTCACAGGTCTCTTTTACTTATACTTATAGCCTACAGTGAAACAATCCGAGGGGGCTCTCGTGGTCCAGAGTTTATAATTATTATTATGGTGTTCGCCTCTCATGATTCAGTAGGTCCCGGGTTCGAAACCTGAAATCGACCACAATCACACCCCCTCCACACGCACACAAACACACACACACACACACACACACACACACACACACACACACACACACACACACACACACACACACACACACACACACACACACACACAATTTCAACTAACCCCCCCCCCCTCCCCTCCGCACGATTTTCCCTCCTCTACCCATCCAAAGATCATATCACGAGAACAATCTCCAGGGCGAGAAAAGGACTAACAGCCCAAGATGATGGCCAGAGCTAAGATGAGCCAGAAAATTCTTGTCATCCTCTACTAGACACTGATACTCTCTGTAGCAGAGTACGGGCTCGGACTTTTGATCCTATCAAAGGCGCACCTGCAGCTACTCGAGGTGTTACAAAATGAAGGACTGAGGGCAATCCTGGGGTGCACAGGAGACGAGACACCTCAGCTGAAGAAATGAGATACTTCCTGGACTTCTCATGTTCAGACGAGAGACACAAACTGGCACAAGTCCAAGCCTTTCTGCGAGTCATGGACCAAACGAACCCTCTGCATAAAAAGTGGAACGGCAGATGACACCAAGGCTAAAGAGGGGCACGGAATGGATGACTTAAGCCACGAACACCATCAATGGGTGCTGCCAGATATAAGACATCAGGAGAGGCAGGGATTGGGTCGTGGTCGAATATATGCGATCGGAGCACAACAGTGAAGGCAACATTGGGTAGAGAATGTCGCAACTGGCCACTTGCAGCTACAAACGCTGGTATTTAAACCCTGATAGAAGAGAATAGCAAACATGGAGATGTTGTGATCTTCACGGATGGATCAGTCAACAGAGGAGTCAAATCGGGGTGGGCCTTCAGTGTCAAGAGTTGATAGGGGTAGTAGTGAAAGAGCAAAGTGGAGCAACTGTACTGACAACATCAAGTATGTGTATGGAGATTTAAGCCATAAGTGAGGCTCTACACTGGATCAAGAACACAAGCCATCAGCGAGCAGTAATCCCTACTGACTCTATGAGCACACTACAGAAGGTACAGGAAGGGATGCTGTATGCGGACTGGAAGGCTACGATCAGCCTAGCAAGAGTGGCCTGGATCTTCTGCCCAGGCCACGCGGGGGTAACCGGCAACGAGAGAACAGACAAGCTGGCTGGAGAAGCAAAAGTGGGAGGGAATTTGACACTGAACTCATCAACCGTCCTATCCTCTGTAAGGGAAAATTTGAGGAAGAATAGGGCGGATAGCGGTTCCCACACTCTGGGTAGATTGAAGGGGAAGGGGATCCAAAGATGAGAAGGGAAACACAGCCACCTAAGCAGACAGACTCTGGGATGGATCCTGAAGAGTGGGGA